>NW_017806158.1:915747-978167 GCF_001891065.2 Hippocampus comes
CCCCCCCCACTCCCCTCCTGCTGCATTCTGCTCCATCTGCTGCTGGGGCCTGGTTGCCGTCGACCGCCTGCCTGTCACAGCGTGTGTGGAAATTAGCTGGGGAGGAGGTGCTCGCTTGTGCTAATTACATTTTAATCATTGGAAATGTGTTGGCAAATCAAGCCTTGATTGCCATCTTGGAGCCCAGAGTGTCTCTCTGCCATAACGGCGTGATATGGCAGCAAGCCTCGTCCGACTGCTGGGCAGGGGCACCGGTACATTATTCATGGGGACCGGTGAAAGATCGAAATTGACAAATGAGCATTTTTGACATGCCTTTTCTCAAATTCTGGACGGATAAACATTTCAGTTGTTGCCTTAGGGATCCACCTGTCCTCATCATCAAGGCGCATTCAGCCAGTGTTGGTCATATCGTTTCAGGCAGAAAGACAATGCATGTATATTTTAGAATACCTCTCTTCACTGATGCCGGAATTATTATTATTTTTTTAAATCAAGACCAGCAGATGCAAATGTTGTTATGCTATTACATGAAAGACTTTTTTTTTTAAACATGTAAAAGTTCAGCTCGTTGAACGAAATACAACATGACATGCCCGGCTGGGTCAAAGCTTTAAAATGAGTTTGGCTCCGCAGTGATGACATTGAACATGCAATTTCCACAGCATCTGCTTAATGTCAAGCTAAAAAAAAAAAAAAAAAAAAAAAGTATTGGACACGTCAGAGTTGGAGACGAATCAAAAGGAAAAGAAAACAGCTTGTGCTTCTATGCAGTCACATAAGGCAAAAAAAAAAAACCCTTTCAGCAGCCAAAAACGTTTCGTCAGGCAGGACCAGACTTTTGTCTGGACTAATATAATCAAGTCTGATCCAGATGTGCAGCACTAGCCAAAAGCAGCAGGCTAACATCTGAATGCAATTTCCTTTCAGATGTAAAGCTTTATCCACAAGATTTTCTATTGGACTGCAAACTCCAAATCGCAGTCACGGGGTGAATTTGAGCTAAGGGAGGGATGACGTGGGAGAAGGGCAGAAAAAAATGAAGCCTTCCATAAAATAATTGGAACTTTATAGCCTGTGACCTCTGGTTTCAATACCCCGGAGTGCATTCTTACTATATTCTTCTTTCAAGTCACTCAGAGACCATGTTTTAAATCTGGATTTTATTGATTTTATACAGCTATAACAACAGTGGATACAAAAAGTCAACACCCCAAAATGCCAGATTTTTGTGATTATAAAAATGCGACTAAGATAAATCATTTAAAAACTTTTTCCACCATTAACGTGACCTAAAACTCTGTCCAATTCAAACAACTTTGAATGAGGTCACGCAGGTGGCCAACCCATTTCTCGCTGGGGGTGTGGCTGTGTTCAGATTGAATCACATTCGGTTCCTTCCTCATATAAATAGCCAGTGCCCCCAAAATGCATTGTGCCTTTGGCAATGATTAAGCACCGCAAGTCAAAATGCCACCATGTTTTGTCACTATGGCAGACGTCTAGCTAACAGAATATAATGATGTATGAAACCGGAGGGAAAAAAAAAAGATTTCTCTGCTACAAAAAACAGACTAGCATGGTTTTATTGTATTTTCATACTGTTCTTGCTGGTGTGACCTGCAACAGCAAAACAGTTGTAGCAAATGCTAAACAAAATACCGTATTGGCCCAAATATAAGACGGCCCTGATTATAAGACGACCCCCTCTTTTTCAAGACTCAAGTTTGAAAAAAGACTTTTTGAACACCAAATTAATTTTTATACCAAAAATAATTACAGTACATCTGAAACAAATGATTATAACAATATATTTGAGAGAAAAAGCATGTTCTTTTGCCTCATTCAAATCTTAATATCTGAACATTTAAATTTGTGAACTAAAGTGCAATCACATTCGTAACTGAATGGCTTCTGGTTTTTGAAATGTAAATGACATAACTTCTCCTTAGCTGCCAGTTAACCTGGCCGATCTTTGACCCACTTTTCTCCAGATTGTCGCTACGTTTCTCCATTTTCTGTTATCTCTATTATTTTCTTCTCTTTTCTTTTTTACCGCTATTTTTTATTTTTCTTCTTCGTGCTACCGCTATTTTTATTTTTATTCTTCATGACAGAGGTTCGCTTTGGCCTGGGGAGTCAAGTTCAGCATTCGCTTCAATGGTATCTGGCGCCATCTAGCGTCGTGAATGGCTGTAATGTTTAGACCTCTAATATAAGACGAACCCCATTTTTTCAGCCTTATTTCAATGCGAAAAACCCCGTCTTATATTCGGGCCAATATGGTAGCCATGATTTGAACAGCCGGACCTTCCGCCACTGGGAAACTCGCTCTATGCATTGAGACTCAGCCACCCAGCAGGACCAGCATCTGAGACCTAACCAGGAGCTGGCGATAGCTGGTGACCAGCCAGAGTCTTTCTGGTGTCACCAGCTACCAGCAGGGCAACAACACCATGTTGACTGTTCAGATCTTGGCTGTTTTTTGTTTTTTTTTGCTGCTGCTACTGTTTTTCTCTTCCTGTGACCCTAGCAAGACGAGCATGCTGGGCTCTGCTTGCCTTTGTTTTTTCTTTTTTCTTTGAGCAGGGGTCACAGTAAAATCAGCCTCCAAAGTTTGACTTCCCACACACTGCACTCATCCTGCCAAGGAAATTGTAACCATTTTTAGTCACACACAATGTAACCATACATTTGTGTGAAGTACATAAAAACAAAATCCAGCCAGTATTATGTATATTATTCATTCATTCATTCATTTTTCCGATCCGCTTTATCCTCACAAGGGTGGCGGGGGTGCTGAAGCCTATCCCAGCCGTTTTCGGGCAGTAGGCGGGGGACACCCTGAACCGGTTGCCAGCCAGTCGCAGGGCACACAGAAACACACGACCATTCGCGCACACACTCAAACCTAGGGACAATTTGGAGTGTCCAATCAGCCTGCCATGCATGTTTTTGGAATGTGGGAGGAAACCGGAGGACCCGGAGAAAACCCACGCAAGCACGGGGAGAACATGCAAACTCCACACAGGAAGGCCAGAGCTGGAATTGAACCTGGTACCTCTGCACTGTGAAGTCGACGTGCTAACCACTTGAGGACCGGGCCGTCCTATGTGTGTATATATATATATATATTAGGGTGGTCCATTTTGGAAAAGTTTGTCGGATTCGTCGGGCCGGGTCGGAAATCTTGTCGATACTATGACACAAGGATGTGTGCAAAATTTTATTCCGATCGGATAATTTTATCCCGTCCCGCAGAGCGACCAAAGTTTCCCCTATGGAAAGAATCTTACGGGGCTGAATGGTAGTACGGTTTCTCCCGTACAGTAAGGATTTTGTTTTGCTCAGTTCGCACTTGCAATAATTCAAAGACGGAAGACAGGAACGCATGTATTGCAAAAAAGGCAACCGTGGTTATCCTTCAACACTGGTGAGATTGTTGATCTCACCAGTGTTGAACAATATAAAAACAAACAAATCAAATTAAGTATATCTTTACCCAACAGTGCAGTGATATTTCACAACTACAGTCACAGTTTCAATGGTAGTTGGTGTCAGCTTCCCTCTCCTGACTCGTCCGCTTGGCCATAGATTGCCCTAAGCCACATGTTCATACACTCTCTACTTTCAAGTGGGGAGGGCGGGGGGGGGGGGGGAATCCTGAATCGGATGCTCCATTCCATGAACTTTTATCAAATGTTTCAAGGAATTCATATGCGGCTTTGTTCTTGACAAATGTTGACAATTGAACAGAACATTGTGAAGGAAAAACACAACGTGGTTGAGTGTGGGCGAATGCTGCGATAGCAAACTACAAAAGTGATGCCTGCCAACAAGAAATGTTGCTACAGGGTAACTCTTTCGGTTGACCAATCCTATACAGCCACCCAGCCGGCGGACATTTCAGCCCGACAAGGTTCAAGATAAGAAGGTGCGACCACAGTGATGAGGCGCTCTAATAATAACCAATTTATTGTACAAGCATTGTTACAGTCTATCTTAGGATAACCTTTTCAGATACAGGCAAGGGTATGGCATGTTTTAGGGTGTGAAGCTAGCTACCAGATTAAAGGTCATTTAGCTGATATGGGTCATTTTCATTAAAAAAAAAAAAAAAAAAAAAAAAAAAAAACCCTGCAAAGACCAAAAAAAAAAAAAAATGCAATTCGTTTATTTGTTTTGCCGCTTTGGTTTTATAAGCGTATATGTTTGTCATGCTGAAAGAGCTATGCTTAAATTTGTCTTTTCAAATTGTTGATGTTTGAAATTTTTAGGTATTCAGAGTCAAGGGAGTCCTTCAAATCGCAGGCGCCCAGTCAAATACACTTGCATAAAGTATCCTCGCGACTCACGGAAGCCATTGCACTCTTGTCTTTATACACTACTAGTAACGGTAAAGACATGCAATAGTTCCGACACGTTCACAAATTCGTACACCTCTCAGAAATAACACCCATTATATTGCCGTCTGCTGTTGTGTGAATGCAAAATGACTGACCCATCATGGCACTTGAGCTCACAGATCCCTGTGGTTTGTTGCAACAATGTAATGAGTCTCTCTACAGTGGCATTAATGGCAAAGACAGCTTGACTGACAAAGTAAAAAAAAAAAAAAAAAAAAAACAAACTCAAGACACGACGATGCATTTGCGTTAGTTTTAATGGGAAAGACATAAAATTATACAAGAAAATCTTATATGTTGTATAATTACATGACATGCTATGATACAAAACTGAATATGAAATTTAGCACTGGAACCACAGCCATAAGCACCAAATACTGCATGGGTGTAATTCTCTAAAAGAGGCTATTCTAACCAGTTTTAATCTATTCACCTATCAATATAAATTGTTGGATGATGAAGGGAGTAACTCGATCATTTTAGTTGCTATGAACTTTACAGTGAGCGTGGTGTCATTGTTTTGCGATGTGCTCCATTCAAATCCAAATTCTTTTGAGCGAAACTCGATTTTCTCAGATTTTTCAAAATGTTTGTTTCAGAGCCAAATGGAAAAAAAATGAATAAATACAAAAATCAACACCAATTACAACAGCCACGTCCACTTGGTTATGGGAACGTCAAACGAGGGGTTTTCCCACAACGGACTGCTGCCAGGAACTGGTGACAGCGAGACCCACAATGAGGAAATGACTCCCAAAATGGTATACGGGTACGTATTATAAGATACGTTGACCCATGCATGCAATTTTGGAATATGTAAGTGTGTAATCGTGAAATTCTGTAATAATATCAGTTTCTGTCCATCCATCCGTCCACCTTTAACTGATAGTAATATTTTATAGCTGAGTTAACGATTAGCCGCAAACCTGCGTTCAACGAATGCCAGCCTCTTCTACCATTCCCCACCCTCCCCTCATATGGATTCTTGGCCGAGGGAAGTGAAGGGAAATGGGGGCGCATCAGGATTAGGTTCTGCGCCTCTAATCACTTAACTCCTCACACCTGATGGCACACTATTAACTTTGAATATCTCCAGTGACCCCGCGGGTCGTTGCCCATCACATCAAGTTTTTATTAGGGAATTTTCCTCATCATTAGCCATGGCCTGGAAACGAGCCATTAATATTCATACGGGCAAAGCAAAATGAGGTCCCACTGATTTTCCATCATCCAGGCTATCTGTGCAGCTGCCGGCGTTAACAATCACCCCTGTGCTGCACATTTGCCACATATCATTATGAGGCACTATAAAGCCCCCCCCCCCCCACACACACCCACACACACACATACACCATGATGGGAATGGGTGCAAGGTGGTGGAGGAGGAAAAGGCTGGAAGGCTGGCAGCCAGCTGACACCCATCAGAGAGTAACAGCCCAGCTTTGCCAACAATCTGCCTGCAAGTCTCATGCAGAAAGACTGGCGCTGTCAATGCTAACAACCCCTGCGGGCTCTGCCAGACACACAGCTGAGGTATGGAGAGGGCCTCGGTGCCCTCGCATTAGAACACATGCTGTTTGTCAGTCCTTGCTGGCAGCTAGACGTTGCTAATGCATTGGCAAATGCTAAATCTATAATCTGTAACAAGATGAGGAGATATCTGAAATCAGGATGTATGTGACAACTCGTTAGGTGTACTTGCACAATCTGATGAAATACCATTCCATTTCAGGATTTCCACTTCCTCTTCGTGACCTGCCAACACACCGCTGTAATTAAGAGCCGTTTCTACCCATCACCGTTTCAGGGACAGCAGTTACTGCAGTGGACATTTTATCAGGTTATCATTATTGGTGCAGGAAAGGGTTAAAATGCATCCGTTTCAAAAACAGTTGTTAGCAGTTTAGTTTATTGATTTATTATTATTTTTCTTAATCACATGTTTCCACAAGGTACCACTGATGATCTACGACAGGAATGTACTTTATACTTCCACCGGAACGACTTTAGTCAGTTGAACTGGAAGTTCAAATGGGTTCTGATGTTACCATTTTTAAGAACTCTATTTTATTGGTTCATTAGTTTTTTTTAACTCTACGATAACCGAGTAAGCGAAGTATCAAACATGGGGTCCAATTTTATTAGGAACGCACATTCAATAAAATCGATCCATGAATTGTTGACAGTAGTTGCTTGCACTATTTCTTGAGCCTATACTTGCGCGTGAGTCAGCGGGATTTGAAAGGCGCCAAGTTCAGCTGCAGGCATTACGTATTTTGCTTAGACAACGCTGATCATTTTGTTGATGCCTACCGTGCCTCCAAAGTAACGCGATGGAAATGACGGCCATTGCTCAGTTACTTTTCCACAGTCATATGTACCATTTTTTTAACTGAATATCTTTGGATGAAGGTCATGAAGCTGTTCAAGTGCAAAAATATTGATTTTGAATTAAAATTATTATTTTTTACTTAAGTGCTCAGTGTCCAGGTGCCAAATGCTCCGACATGAAACAACTGAGCAGACCCCAACATTCAACAACATTTCGTGCAAAGGGGTGAACAATCTTAATTTTATTCCGAGCACACTGCAGGACGGCTTGATTTAAAGCATCTATCATTTTGGCCTGGTTTTGAACAAGTTTATTTTTGGGCTCTCATCTAACACTTTTGAACCATACTTTCTGAGAACTACTCAATTGTATCCGATCTTTTAGCATTTTAAAAGTACAAGGGCTTTGAAATAAAACAATCTGACACATAAATCGGAGACTCCTTTCTTACGGTGTCAGTCCTCTGTGTGTGTTCTGAAGCGCAAGTCACATATGTCATTTAGGTGCACAAACACCGTAGAGTGGTGAGGTAAAAAGCAACTTACATACTAGCAAAGTGTATTGCTGTATTTTTCATATTCGTATTGTGCAAGACAAAATTTCCATCGGCCAAAAGGTTTTTACATCAGCACAGTAATTGCCGTGGCGAATCTTTTGACAATCCGGATGTGCATCCATGGCAATCACAACCTGTCAGGATTGTCCTTCGCGTCTGCCCGCATTGTCTCATGTCCACCCCACCCCGTGCAGCATTATGTTAATGCTGACTCTAAATCTGATTAGCCACAGGTATGAATGTCAGTGTGAAGAGTTGTTCGCTTGTATAAGCTCTGCAATCTGGAACACGCACTAACTCTATTAAGAACAAGCACAATGGATCACGGATCGATGAACAAAGTTCCTCTTTGATTCCCCACCCCGATTCAGAAAACCTTGTTGACGCTCACAAACTCAAGACTCCAACTCAGGGTCAAAATATTCCAACCCCCGTCTTGGCTTGCCTTTTCGCAGAGGGCATTCCACATTGCACACATCTACTTACTGTGAACCCTCCACTACACGTTATTTTCCATTCATCTGAACTAAAAGTGGATGACCCAACTGTATATACTGCCCCCTCTCTGACAAGTACAGTAGAGGTGAGGATTGGATGTGAAAAACTGCTGTAAGGTTCCATAGTTGGATACAAACCATTGAAAAGAACATATGTCAGGCAACACCTTACATTCCATTAGGAATGACCAAAATTAGTTTTCCTGGCAGGTAATTGACATGACATATTGCCAATTAAAATGAACGTCTAATATTACGGCTTATTTACTTGAACTTGAAAACGGTGACTTGATTTTAGAAACAGCTGCCACGTAGAAAACTTTCTCCAAATTGAGGACATAAGGTGAGATAAAAAAAAAAAAACAAACAAAACAACAACAAAAAAACAGATGCAGTAGCTTCAACACCGTCTTCCGGATAATTAGAGCGGCTGTGTTGAGGGTGTGGGGGGGGGGGGGGGGGGGAGGGCACTTCGTTATTCTCCCTCCCTTTGCGAGCTGTCACAGGGTACATCTGAGCCGCCTCATTATACAGAAACTATTCAAAACGAAACATATACTACACGCGCCTGTCACTGTCAACAGCAGATGCAAACAAGCAAATATGAATAAACATTAGTTGTTGTCGAGCGCTGGTCTTTGAGCTGCGAGGGCTTACAAAGAATCACTTTGTACCAAGTAAAAATATTTATTTTGAAAGACGGATGTAAGGCAAAACTAAATTAAACGGAACCCATGCTAAGTGCTAAAACAAATTACTCGCAGCGCACCAAATTATATTTGCTCCTCCATCAGTAAGATCAAACGAGTGTAGTTTGACTCCAGTGCTAATGATTTCCTGCACTCACCTCCTGTCTTTATCCCAGGGGTGTTAATAAACACTCAGCTTTTTGTTTGTATGTTTGTTTGGGCTATTTATATATTTCCTAGCTTGAGGTTCATCCAGCTTCCTCCCTCACTCCTTCCCTTCACCCACGTTGTTGGCGCTGTAGAAATGAGCAGGCTATCATGTTTTGAAAGGAGATACTGTCGGCAGATAAAAAAATGCGCTGAATTAAAGACAGAAGTCATGTGGAATGACTGATAGAATAACTTTTGGATTGGGAATAATTAGCATCCTAAATGGGAGAGTGTGATAACAGGCTGAAATTCATGAATTTAGCACCTGACCCAACTAGCTACCACAATGCATGTAGCAGCACAGTCAAATGTTGTGAAGCGTCCGGTCCCTCAAAGCACTTGTTCAACTACCGGGGGAAGACAAATACAGACAGAAAATGGTAAACTCACTGAAAGCAAAATATTCCAAATTAAAAATCTCCCAAAGACAGTCCCACTGACATTTACTATAGATGTTAATGTCTTAGGGTCACTGATAGGGTAAGAAACTCCGGTTCCTCGAGAGCTATATCCTGCCTGTTTTAGATCCTTCCCTACTCCAACACCCTTGATTGTTTTGAATGGGCCTGGGTGCACACCGCACCCCAGAACCTCAATGACCTGCCCTTCAAGAAGCGTGGGACATACCATGCCTCAGCAGACAATAAGTCAATGTGTGAACAGCATGAGATGTCGTCATCAAGCTGTAATTGATGCTCAAGGGCACAGGACAAGTTATCAAGACATTGACATTTTTTGCTGTGGTGTACCCACCATTGTTATTAACTTTAGTTTCATTGAATTGTTTGAGATGAGGAAACTTCGACTTAAATGTCCTAATTTCATGACTTGTCTGTCCACTCACAAACGTCACAAACAACCACAGAGGAAGTAGTAGTAATAGTAATATTTATGTACACATGCCTTAATTCATTCATTTTGGAATCTGCTCATCCAAGGATCGGGGGCATGCTGGAGCTTATCCCAGCTGTCTTCAGGCAGTAAACTGGGTACAGCCTGAACTGGTGTCCAGTCAGTTGCAGGGCACACATAGATAAACAATCATTTGCGCTCACAATCACACCTACGGACAATTTAGAGTGTTCCATGAAACTGCCACGCATGTTTTTGGAATGTGGGAGGAAACCAGAATACCCGGAGAAAACCCACACAGGCATTGGGAGAGCATGCAAACTCCACACAGGAAGGCCGGAGCCGGAATCGAACCCTGCGCCTCTGCACTGTGAAGCCGACATGTTAACCAGTCATCCACAGTGCCTCCTATATATATATATATATATATATATATATACACACACACACACACATATATATATATATATATATCCCAAACATTTTGTGAGGCACGAGGAGGTCAACAAAAGAAAGACTATACTTATACTTTGGACTGTTATCAGAGTGAGTAAATCAAATCCAGGCTGGTGGACACCGATTTTAGTGAGAGTGGTGTCTTGTCAGAGTATGAGAGTCAGCTGTCATAAGAGGCACCAGCGTTTTTCTGGGCCACTGGTTTCTGCTACCCTTGAGTGTTGTTATAAAGTCTCTGAATAAGCAATTGTGCGCCAATAAAAACTGACCTACCCTTAGCTCCACTCGAGAGCTTTCAAGCCAACTCAGCACACAATATCCCACATGGTTTATTGCAAGGCTTCTTTGGGCTTTCTTATAGAACAAAGACACAGGGGGAGGAGGAAAAGAAACACAGGTTAAAAAATAATATCTGTGGAGTGTTTTGTCAGACATAATTATTCTCGAATTATATGGTCAAAATGTGGCATTATGGACACTTTGTTGTCCAGGCAGTCTGGCTTTGATCAACCGGTGGTGGAATGTGGTTCACATTAGTGGGCCTACGGTTATGCATGTTTCCTGTCATGAAAAGGATAACAATGAGGTCAGCAGAGCAAGGGCCCCCCCCCCCCCTCTCTGGGAGCAATCGTGGTCGAGCACCCCTTCTTGAGCGCACTTCCCTTTTCGCTGGCCACAGGAAATGACAGGATAAGACCAGCGGTAAGAGAACAGAGTAAAGTGGATACAAGAATGAGACCCCTCTCCCAAACAGGATCTTGAGTCAACAAAGTGACAAATGATTTTAAAAGTCCACTTTGAAGAAACTGCAAGACTATTATTATTGTGATGCCATGCGCCGTTTCTTCTATTTCCTCTTTGCATTTTATGGTTCTATTGTGTTCCACAGCTGGAAGATAAAATCTACCATTGACATAATCAAGTGGTGCGCACTTAACCCACGTGGCTTGCAACCCTAAAGTGTTCATAGGTTTGAATGTGATTGTGAATGGTTGTTTGTGTCCTGCAACCGGCTGGCGACCAGTTCAGGGTCTTGCCCAAAGTCATCTGGGATAAGCTCCAGCACACATGCAACCGTCGGGAGCATAAAGGGTACAGAGAATGGATGGCTGGATATTTATTTGATTTGTTTCCAAGTCAATTCAGTGAGAGTTTTTTTTTGCGTTGTGAGTTTTTTCGAACACCTTTCTTCGACCTTTTGCACCCACCGCCAGCAGCATCGTACAACAGCAGTGTGGGCCACAACTTAGACTCTCAATGACTGATTTTATATGCTTCTCTGGTTTTAGCTGCAGCTCAAAAACAAAACAAAAAGAAACACACGCCACCATTTTATCCTAACATTTCATTCTTGTTATTCTTATCCTGTAAAACGCATTGCCTTGTCCCATTGACGCGCTATGAACCGTGAACTTTCACTCTCAGGATCATTACATTCACAAAGGGTGCCAGCAATTTTGACCACGTGTGTATATTTCTGGACATTGACAAATTTGAAATTATTGCTGCACTCCATCTTGAATACTTTTGTCCTATCGCCACTTGGATGTTAGCTCGCTTGTTCAAAGGTTCAAAGCTCTTTTGGGGTTGGGAGAAATGAAATCACAACTAGCTTCTAGCAAATGGCTTTGGCAGACTGTGCAGAGTTAAAATCGATTCTTAGTAGGAATGGTTGTTTAATATTCATGCTTCATACTGATTATAAAATATAAAGAAAGTGCTGTGAATGGACGAAGCGCAACTCCACCACATGCCAGGGAAATACAAAAGACGCAATGTGAACATTTTGAGGACATGCCAAGTTGCTTTATACGCTGAGCATTCCCCCATACTACAGTAAATGTTTGAGTGGAATGTTCAAGCAAAATTACATTCTCGTTTTCCTTCAAAATAAACTCCTCGGCATCGGAATTACTCTGAAATGGCCCGCTTATGGAAGACGCCTATTTGGCCAAAAGCAAACATTTTACTACAACACCTCTGAACTGAACTTTGCACCGCTTGCCAGACTTTGGCTTGTGATCTGCTGAGGACCAACGAGAGCCCCTCCTGAGGGATATCGTTGGCATCCCGGGCCGGGCATGGCATGTGCTCCCTTCCAACCACCCCGCAATCCAACTTCTCTGAGGCCCTGCCTCATGCTGGCCTGTGCTGTGGACACCACCATCTGTGCATCCCATTGGTAAATTGGCAAACGAAACGACTGGAACAGTCCTGCCCTGATTTGGGCTCTTGGCATAACAGTTGGAGAAGCAGGAGGGTGGCCGTGGTGCGGTGAGGGATGCTCCCTGGTGTTTCAGAGAGCCACTCCATAACACTTTCCTCATGAGCGCTTCTCCGGAGGGCTGCTGGAACGTCTCAGAGCCATCTGGGGAGAAGTGGAGTGTGGCAGAGAGCAGCTGGACGCTTACAGCTGCTATTTAAGCCTTGGCAGCATAGCTCCATATCAGTCAGTCAGCAGGAAATGCGAGGCAGCACAGTGGGGCTGAACCTAGCGGCCAGTTCACAATTGATATAGCGGCACATTCAGGACGTAAGATTGCTTTCATCTTGCGCGTGATACTTCATAAATAGACTCAACGTAACTTAAAATGTCACGAGGGTGGATACACTGATCACTAGAAAAAGAAAGGAAAATTGACCTAATCGGAAAAATATGCGTCCACCATCAAGCAAAAATAACATCTCCTTCTCACATTCTCACAAAATGTCGACTGGCCACCGGAGACTACATGGGAGGTTTTCTCACAGAGCAGAACAAGTCTTGATTGTTCTGCGGCTCCCAGGAGCACAACCACCCCCATGTGAAGCTACGCGCAAAGGCTGCTTGTCAGGAGAACATTAATTAAAGTGTTAAAGGTAGAAGAAATATTGACTTCCTCTCTTGCGCAACCTACCAACCACTAGAAGCCAGCAAACCCAACTGCCCCCTGAGGTTAAGTCTTCCTCTGGCTAAGGCCCGGGAGCTAAATGGAAAAAAAAAAAAAAAGCCCCACTAAGACCAATTAAGGCCTTCACAAGGAAACTGAAAGGAAGACAAATGGAGGGAGAAGGCCCGATTACAAGAAACCTTTGTACAGATGTAAAGCAATTAGAGCAGTCTCGGGGGCCAGACAGTGCGGTACCTGTGAGTCATAGATCCTCCGACCAGTCAAAAGTCAAAACAATTCCTCTATTCTGTTTGGGGCTCAAGTCGGCCAGTGTATTAGTGTCATATATCAGTTGATAGGGCTGGTATTGGTTTTCTCCAGAGCATGGAAGTGATGGTAGTCTGCCAAAGGAACCACTCCACCCTCCATTATCTCTCTTTGGAGAAAATGACTCTATTATCCATTCAAGCGGGCCTTTTCGATAAAACAAGGGCCGACAGGAAGTATGAAGGAGCTCAGATGTCTCCTTCCACTAGTCAAGTTTGCCAAAGGGGTCATTCTGATAAAATCTCTAATTATACTGCACCGTACACTTATTACCAGCCAGTAGACTTATTAACTCTCTACCTTACAAAGGCATAGAAACAAATAAACTGTTGTGGCTTTGGTCCGAACACTGTGCCATTGAAGGTCACATGACAAGAGTACCTTGAGCCATAGTCCACCGCGACACGATCATGACATTGGAATTCACCCGTCGAGTCTTGGCAGCCGGATGTATTTCAAACAGCCTGGCGTTCAGCATCAACATTGGAGCAATCTCGCCTTTGCCAAATCCACGTCAAACTTTGGGTGGGATAGTCATTGTCAGTGAAGGTAAATATTGTATAGAAAACTTTACTCTTGTTATTTCTTTTGTGAATTACTGGGAAAAAAAAATCAATGAGGTCATCGGCAACGAGTTGACATACACTCAATTTTCATCACACTGGTGAAGATTTTAAACTTAATCTGAAGTCATGCAACGCCTAATTTGTACAAACATTACCTTGACAGAGCTGTCTACATGCGTTCCTTCACCATTTTTTTAAAATAGCCGTTGCTGAAAATGTTATAAAACCATAAGCCAACGTTGATTTGTTTGCGCATACATGGCATTTTGCAACTTTTGTGAGCATTAGGCTAAATTGACATTGTAATTAATAGGATTATTTTACACAGATACACAAAATGTAATTATTTTTATTTTGTTTTGTTTAACTGCTATTATTATTATCATTATTTTTGGATTAGCATTGGCTCGTGATAATACCAGTATATAACAACAATGAGAAAATATACATTGGTACGGTAATCGACTGGTTAGCACGTCGGCCTCACAGTGCAGAGGTACCGGGTGCGATTCCGGCTTTGGCTTTCCTGTGTGGAATTTGCATGTTCTCCCTGTGCCTGCGTGGGTTTTCTCCGGGTACTCCGTTTTTCTCCCACATTCCAAAAACATGCGTTGCAGACTAATGTAGCACTCTAAATTGTCGCTAGGTGTGAGTGTGAGCGTGAATGCTTGTTGGTCTAGGTGATTGGCTGGTAACCAGTTGAGGGTGCACCCTGCCTAATGCCCGAAGACAGATAGTATAGGCTCCAGCACGCCCCACAACCCTTGTGAGGATAACCGGATCAGAAAATGGATTGATGGATGATAAGAAGGAACTAAGATTGAAAAAGAACTTCTCGACTCCAGTGTAGAAAGTAAGTCATACAATGCAGGCAAATGACACTGCGGCTGTGCTAATTTTAGTATTTGCCACAGACCACACAAAAAAAAAAAGAAAAGAAAAAACACCAAGCACCAAATGGCCCCTGAAGCCATCGTTTGGCCTCCCTCCATAATTGCGACTCTGAGTGAAAATTACATTTTTTTTTATATGTGCCCTGTGATTGACTGATGACCTGACCAATGTGTTGCCTACCTCTTGTCCAAAGCCAACAGGGAAAAGCTCCAAACCAACCGCGACCCCAAGAAGGACAAGCGGTATAGAAATTTGATGGATGGCTAACCTAGTCGACAATTAAGCAAAGCAAAAGCCCTCCTTGTGACCTGTGATTATGAAATGATTTTGACAAATAGAAGCCTGGTCTATCATGACCTTCTTCTGAGGCAAGGCCCACTGCAGTCCTCATTATTAATGGGTGGCTTTAAAAAGCAGGTATTGGAGAATAAATGTGCGGCTGTCACTGTGTGTAATGGGGCTAATAATGGTGTCCTATGTGCTGCATAATGAACTTCACCCCCCATCGAAACGCTATCTCTTCGGCTATGGTTGATGAACACGCATTTTTCATGTTCTCCTTTAAAATCGGCAAATGGTATTACAACAAGCAGCTGTCCGCATCCTCATTTCAACACATTTAGCCAATACGAAGCAAAAACAGTGGTACCTATACGAAATGAATTGGTTCTGGAAGAAATTTCTTTACTAGAAAAGTTTGTAAGTAGAGACGCGTTTACCATGTTAATGCCCTAATCCGTTCCAAGCCCACCAAAATTCAGATCTAAATGTTTTATAAAGCATAAAAATGCATCAAAATATTTAACAAATACATGTTACAATTAGATTATTGCACAATACGTGAAAGTTGTGCATAAAGTAAAAACAAAGAATAGAGTAAATAATAAAAATGGTCATTTAACTTTTAACTGCATCCTCATGATTTTTTTTGCCCTCTTTAGTTCATGTTCTCTCTCAGAAGTAGTTTTTGCCCGGCGTTTTGTAAATAACTGATCTAAGGACGTTTGCTTTTGTCGCTTTTCACAAACCTTCGAAAATGCCCAAGGCAAATATCAGCATCGTGATCGATCACCCGACTGGTGAACACTTTTTCTGCGTAATTCACATTTACGTAAAACTATTGGAACGCCTCCTGGGCAAATGACGAGGACACTGCATCAACACATATCTATCTATCGACACACATAGACACATACGGTAGAGGTCCCTCTTAGCCAATGGGATGCCAGGATGATGCTCGGTAGTAGCCAATGGCAGAGCAGCTATAAGTATGTTGCATCCAGGAAACTCGGAGCTGCGAGGAGCAGCCCATAATGTATTTTTACCTTTCGTATCTTGAAATTTCTTTCGTAACAAGAGGCAACATTTTCCTGTTGAGGCGTTTCGTATCTTGAAAATTTCCGATGACGAGACGTTCGTAAGTACAGCTACCACTGTACTGGGTATGAGTAGGTTTTAGATTGGAATGACACTCAAATGTCAAAAGATGCTAAGTGTTAAGAAATCTTTATTTTCTGTAACACTTTGAAAATTATTAATATCAATGTCTTAACAGACATTGTTAATTAATGCATGACTTATTTGCCCCATTCTACAGTATCCTGGTAATGTCTAGAGAATTAAAAACAAAAAAAATATATACTTAACTCGAAATTTGGCCATGGTGTGGAGGTTATGAATAATTTGAGGCTGGTTTGGAACTGCCAGTGCAACTGCGTTGCTTGATTTGGGGGCCAGAAAAAACTATTTGACTTCATAGTTCAAGTTTGACAAAGCCCCAGAGCACAGCCAGTTAAAGACTTAAGCAGATGGCCAAATACTTGGCGCAAGAAAATAGCTGCTCCGAATTTTATATATATATATTTTTTGGGGCATCTTGACAGGCATATGGCAAGAGTTCATACCAAATAGTTCAGGGAAAAAAAAAAAAGAACTTGCCTGAGGGAGAGCAAAATCATATAAAACAAGAAATAACAAGAAACAGAAGAAACGAGCGACTGACAGAAACATGTTGAAATGCCAGAAATATGATCGTTTTTGCTCTATACACATCTAATTTACTCTGGTTCCATTCCGATTGCTTGCAGTCTTAAATAATCACGGTCATAATAACAGTGAGTGGAGGGGATAAACAGAGTTCTGTTTTAAATCAGACACAAATCAAGCGCACTGAGGGGGCGAATGAGGGAACGCGTGCCTCCCGGCGCTCTGGGAAAATCAAACTTTAAAGCATCGGCCAAAGCTCACGTCCTTTCGTCTCCAGCCAAAAGATTAGAGATGAGGACATTTCACGGTCAGCGAATATGCTTGAAAAGACAGAGCGGATCATTTTTTTGCGGGATTTTATATCAATAAACACACAGAGAAGTCAAATCCGCAAGGCAGAAAATCAAATAAAAGGCTCATATCCTGCATAACCTCACACCACGAAGGAGTTGGACATCTTCGGTATTATCCGTACGATGATCGGGATCGAGTTTGCATCAACAACGTTGCGTGAGCTGCTTGAACAAAGCCACGTCGAGAAATTGAGCACTCGCAGGGCTCTTACCACTAGATGTCAGATGAAAGATGACAAACTAGAGAGGGAAGGAGCTCACTCATTCGCCAGCAGTGTTAAGTCAAAAGACGAGTCAATGTTTGAATCTCACTGACACCAGGTCAAGGCCAATCAAAAAAAAAAAACACTTGACATTTAAGGGCAGTCAATGCTTGTTCGACATACACAAGGTTATCACATGGCTTTTGGACTGCATTCTCGTCTTGTGGTTGCTATTAATGGGAAAGAAAAGGCCGGTGCCCGTAATGTGTATGTACACTGAAAGATAAAGTGCAAAATGGTGTAAGACGTCCCATTAAAAAGATGATTAACGTTGCCTGTTTTTTTTTTTTTTTTTTTACAAAGAAAGCGTTCTAAAAGGATTAAAGCACCTGAAGAAAAAAAAATGTCTGTGAACCTGACATGAACGTGAGGCCAAGGACGTCTTATCCCAAGCGTTAGATTGCTTTCGCATCAAATGATTAGTCTCATCCATGCTAATTACATTGAATGGAAACTAATTAAGAGGAAGTACGTGTCAGCTAATGAGGAATTGGTGCTGTGTCCATCTTATAACATAATTTGCAGTCGCTGCAAGCTACTTCGACTCTTCTTTAAACATCTTCGCTAACCGAGTGCCATGAAGGATTTGCATGATCAAAACAGAGCAGATGCAACCGAACATCTTTCAAAAAAAAAATAAAAATAATATATATATATATATATATAGCACTTACTGGGAGGGCAATTAATCTTTTTTCAGGACCTTTTTCGCTTCAGACTGATGTGAGTGTAATGAGAACATTTTAGATCATGTCTTCGAGCAGATGCAAATTGACAGACTTTTTTTTTTAATTGTTTGTTTGGTCATGGGCAGATGCATATCTTGATGTAATTGGACAGAGTATTGGGTAATACTCTTCATGTACCGGGTACACTAAATGGACAATTTCTATATGAATGGACAGAAAATATGAATAATTTATAACAATATTATCTATGAATGGAGAGACATTTGCTTTGCATGTGTCAACAAAAGATTTGACGTTATGGACTAAATTCTTAACTAAAGGTCCACGTGCGTTCGGTGTGAAAACGGGTGTATCTTGACTTTTGTGCCAAGGGAAGTCTAGCTTAGAGTACGTGGGAATTTGAAAAACTGCACTGCGCCTCCCTTAGTGTTATGGCAGACTGAGATCGTTGACACACCTCTGGTTCACCTGACAGTTTGGTGACTGGTGACTCGCTGGCTGCATACAGGCTCCAACCAGTTTTTTTTTTTTTGTTTGAGGAACTACTTTGAGGGCGGTTTTCACACCCACAACTGCGCAACCTACCCTATTTTAAATATTCACATCAACAAAATTACTAAGGCTCTGTCTATTAATGAACAGACAATACATTTTTTTTAAATGTTAATGGGCAGATTTTTACATTATGGGGTCTACTTTTATGCCCAGAGCAAGTCTGGCATGAGGTGCGGTATATATCTTCACAGGGGTGTGCGAGACTGAGTTCTGGTATTTTCACAAGGCTGTGCAAACCGGTGCTGCATGGTACATTTTCAAAAGGGCGTGAAAACACTTGTTTCGCCGCCAGTTAAACTGCCGCCTCTCATTTTCTTTCAAAACCGCACGTAAAGGGCACGCTGATAGTCCTGGACGTGGCACAAGAAGACACTGATTTGCTTGAGTGCTGCAGCAGGTCTAAGTGTAGACCAGGCTCATAAACATCAGCAAATGTCCTAGAATCAGAATTCAGTGAATTATTTTAGCCAGTACATGTGTGTTATATTGACACGGTCTTGCTTAACATTAGGTTCTTTTGCAAAATGTCCCTTTTTCTTTCCTATGTGTGATGCCTTAAAAACATACTGACTGTAAACGCATCCCTCACGGAACAAGGGAAAGCATACCACTTAACTCAGAGTGGTTCCATCTGACAGTGCCTGACAGCAGTGGAAGGCCTTTTTGACCATAAATCTGTCACAGAACTTTCATCTGGCCTCGGCCAAAAGGACATTTAATTCGACCACTTTCAGAAAGAACTGACAAGACAATAAACACTGACGCTTGGTTTCTGTTTTTAGTGGGAATGATTCAATGACGCACAAGCAAGGAGAAAATGTACTACGGTGTGGCGTCAAGTAAGTAGGGCTTGCCTGTTACTATGCTAATATAAAGGTACAACTTGACAAATTCCCTCCTCTGCTCAAATCCCCGACTAATTCCATTAATCTAAAAGCAAGCATGCAGAAAGAGACGTGTGATGTTCATATTGCACGAGCAACTGTTCAGACACCTGCAGGTTTAATTCCCGTTCCCCAGTTGACTCGGTTTTCTTTTTCAGTGGCAAATATATTTTTTAATTAAGACAAACGAAAGCCCTTGTTTGATGTCACTCGTGTCAGTATAATAAGACTAGAAAGTTTAGTGCTCTTGAAAAAAAAATGTACATGTTTTTTTTTCTAGTTTTACATCTTCCGCAGATTATTTTCCTACCCTTCGCAGGACCTCGGGCAGAAGTCCACTTAGACAGTAAAAACCGGCTTACCGCTGAAATCCAAACACTGATCACTCCATTCCACCGCAGTACCGCTGATTAAATGTTAAGTGTGTACAGTGCAATTTGCTAAATGACAAGTATTTTGCACACGTAAATATAGTTTAATTACGCCAATTAAAGAAAAAAAAAAGCTCTGAATCACATGCGGCTCCAACGCGTGTGACAGAACGAAAGCGAGAGCTGGGGAAAAACAAAGACGAGCAATTGCGCCTGAGAGACGGAAAATTGAGTGGAGGAGCAGCAATGGATGCAGAGACAATGCAAAACAGATGACCGTGCTATTCTTGGAGGAGCTGGCCGAATTAGGATGACAAGTCAAATATTTGGACAGGAGTTAATGCGGCATTAGCGGCAATTAAATCCGATTTAGACCTTGGGATCAATCACAGAAGATCAGAACTCGCTCTTCGGTCTGGATTGGCAAATTAAGGTCTTGACGTACACATCAAAGATTAACAAATGGCGGGGGGGGGGGGGGAACTAAGCTGACATGGAATTAAATCAGCCACAAATAAAAGGATACATGAATCCAAAGGCTTTTTTGAAATGACCATGGGTTACGGAGGTGGGCCTATTTAAGCAATGGAAATAAGAACCATGTGAGGATGTGGAGAGGAAACACATGTTCCACTAAGTCCTGACACACATCAGATGAACGTGTTTGTAGGAGGGCTTATGGTTCAAGTCCCCTGAATCAAGACGCATCGTCTCCTCAGCTGTGTCGCAACATTTAATATATTCCAGTCAATAGGCCGTTCGAAATTTTGTTTGCGGGTTCAATGCCCCGAATGTTAGGATCGCAATAAAGTCTGCCTTTGGAAAGCCGTTTCAACACTTAATGGCGGCATCGTGAAGTATTTGGGACCCCCGACCGACTTTGCTCTTGTTCGGCAGGTGCATCGATTGCAATCATTTGTTGAATGCTGCAAATGTGTCAGACTTCATTTTTAATCGGAAGCGAAGAGGCAATCCATAAAAAAATAATTGCCAAAAGGATATGTGACTTACATATTACAATTGCCACATGAGATGTGATATCATCTGAGCTGGCTCGTTTGACAGCGTCACGTTGCGGTCTGTCACGTTTGCAAGATGGTGGTGGACCCCAAAAAGCAGGCAAGAGGGAGGAGCAGGGTGTACTTGACAACTTGTATTAAAACATCGAGAAAACTAAGTCCTGAAAACAAAAAGAATTCAAAGTAGCAAACAAAACCATGACCGAAACATGACTGAGAACAAACATGACAGTAGCAAACACAAACAAACAAACAATGACCCGACAATGAGTAGTCGGGCGGGAGTCCTTTTATACAACTAATTACATAATGACCAACAGGTGTGCAGCTGCAGGGGGAGCCCTACAGTGCCACCTGTTGGTCACAAACAGAATCATGACAGACAGAAAGGTCAGATTTAAACTCCAGGTCACAGTGTCCCGTCCAGCATGTGATTTTCCTCTTTCCACATCCATTTCCACCAATGCATGTGCGATATCTTTGTATTTAAAGTCAACGCATTTGATTTGAAATCAACAGATATAACGAGTCGACATCACTTAAAACCAACCCCTCATGAGTACAAATTTATTTCGAACGCTTTCCTTACATTATATATCGCACTGTCTGCCTTGTTACTGAGGTCCAATAATTGAATAACTGACTGGAAACAACAGCGCTGCAATTATATCACACCGTGTGTGTACAAAATGACACATGAAAGAAGCGGAAGAGAATAACAAGAGTTACTTGTAACGGCAGCAAGGCATGACGGGAAAGCCTCCTTCAATTCCAGTTGCCGTCCTATAGTTAGCGTCAGGCTACAAAGTAGTGCATCGGAAGTGATGCAAATAGGTTTCAAAATAAGCGCACTAACAGGAAGTGCAGTATAAGAGGCCTTAATCCTGCTGACTGAGCAGCATTTGTTTGCCTCTTGGTCACATTTTGCCCTTTTGCCCGATTTAACGATTTATTTTCTCAGACTTGTTCAAATAAACACTGATGGAGATCTTGTAAGAATATTCCATTGTAAATTTGATTTTTCATCAAATTTAATATGGATGTCAGTGAAGGGGGCGGGGGGTATTTTTGATTGACACATTTATAAGGGACAGTCACTATATCATTCAAAGCCAGAGAGAGCAGAGTAGATACCCATGTCATGTGCGGCGCCATGATACGTCCATGTCAACATATTTTAATATTCTTCAATAAACAGTATTGACAGCGCGTCATTCCTAGGCTTCAAAAACAAAGTCATGAAATCATTCATTTCACAACATTTCCCGCAACAGCCATTTGTTTTCATTTTATCGACTGACCCGTCGTGACAAATAAATGTGAAAATCACTCCAATGCGCCCGTGACTGTGATCAAATAAATTTCTGGATTGATGTTAAATTTACGTTCCTCAGCTCACAACTCTGTTGATGTCACTCATGTCTCACATCAACCCACTCACAAACTACACATCTGCACTGAGGAATGTGTATGTTTTGTTGAGGAATGGAAAGGAGCCAAAAGGGAGATTTCTCACAGTTTCCCATGACTCTTAGTCATACAAGCATCTTCATTGTGCCCTGGATTCTGTGAGGAGATCCCAGCAGGGGTACCCTCTCTGCACCGTCCAACTGCTTTTCTTTGTACACATTGTGTTAAACTGACGGGTGGATCAGAGGGAAGGCCCAAAAAAAAAGCCACTCTGCATTGGAGTTGAAGCCACTTCTATAAAGATTTTAAACTGTCACATAAGTCAGTGGCTTTTAGACAAATTGAACAAAACGGAGCCTTTCAGGAGGCCAAATGAAGTCGCATTTCAGTTCTAGGTACAAAAGTGCCCCCGCCAAGAGCAGAACTTGAATAGCTGCATTATCCTTGGTTGGCTTGTCCAATGGCCCATTTCACACCTAGCGGCACCTGTTATTAACTTTCTTACATTTCTCATTGAATGTTTCTGATGAATTCCCCTACTTCAGCAGGAAGTGGCTCACTCCGGATTATTCGACTGCACACGTAAAAAGAGAGCAATTGTTTCTCTTCTCTCTGTTAGTCAGCAGGAAAAAAAAAAACAAAAACCCAAAACATTCCCATGGTATTTTGTTGAGGGCGGCCAAAGGGAAAGCCATTTCCCATTTGTTGAGGATCTGGATCAAGGCATGACGCAGAAATGAAATTTTGCCAACTGAGGCATGGGGGGCGGGGGGGCGAAAGGCATGTGCTCTGGCATCAGATTCTGAAGTAAGTTCAATTGAAATTTGTAATGACTGAGAAAGGTCAGATGCTACATCGATGATGTCCTTCCAAGATAATTTAGAGCAGGGGTGTCCAAACCTTTTGTTTGAGGGCCACGTTCAATAAAATGCAAGGATGCAAAGGCCACTTTTGAAGTCTTCAACTTTAATTGATGAAAGACGCTAAAATCAGTCAAGCAAGAAATTATATTTCATTTATATTTTGTAGGACTGGACCGATGGCCCAGTGAAAATCGACCTCACAGTGCAGAGGTATCGGGTTCGATTCCAGCACCAGCTTTCCTGTGTGGAGTTTGCATGTTCTTCCCGTGCCTGCGTGGGTTTTCTCCGGGTACTCCGGTTTCCTCCCACATTCCAAAAACATGCGCGGCAGCTTAATGGAACACTCTAAATTGGCCCTAAGGTGTGATTGTAAATGCAAATGGTTGTTGGTCCCTTGTGACCAACAACCGACCCTTGTGAGGATGAGCGGATCGGAAAATGGATGGATGTATAAATTATATTTTGTAGTTATTTTGGAAAAACTGTTACATAACAGCTTTCTGTTAAAGGTGATAAGGCCAATTGTTTCAATTTTTTTTTTTTTGAAAAGATTTTGTGGTAGCCATTGGCACTGTATCACACGAGATTACATCCACCCCCTGCACTGAACAGTAGCCGAGTCCCATCTCCACATTTAAAACCAAACAAAGAGCAAACTGTAGAAAGCTGACCATTTTTAAAACGGTGATTTGAGAATGTAATTAATGTGATATGTTTGTAAATCGGACCTTGGCACGACAGAGTATGGAAGAAACCGTTTTGACTTCTAAAACTGATTTATCTTGACTCACCGGTATCTTGAAGACAATTTGTGTTTTTATTTTAGTCATTAATTGTTTGTAATTTGTACAGTATGTGAACCCGTTTATGAATAGGATTGGCACCTCTTTTTTTTTTTACATCCTCCTTTCTTACTCTGTCCACCTCCACCTTTTTTTTTTCATCAAATTTTTAGTGTATGGCGCGGCCATTGAAAAATGGATCGCGGGAAGCAATTGGCCCCAATGCCATAGTTTGGATTGATGATTTTGAGTCTTGACTTGACCTAGGATTTTTGGAATGCAGGAGAAAGCTGGTGTAGTCCACACAGGAAGGTGGGAGCAGACACTTGAACCTTGGACTGGGAATATACGATATACATTGTATTGATAAACTGATACAATGTTTGACCTAATTGCGAATTATCACTTTCGTTCATCAAATGTGTTTTTAATTGTTGATTATGTCAGGAAAAAAATACGTCAGCTAGAACCGAAAAGAGTCCTCAATTTCCTCAATTAAAAAAAAACAAACAGATTTTCCACCACAAACTAATAAAAGCTATTTATGTTGAAAGCACAGCAGGCTCCAAACATCTGGCTGGAGTTTACCCAGGAGGTCTCCGACATTTCAAATTATTCTTTCCCCAACTCAAGGTGATTTCTTGGTCTTAACAAGGGCCCCTTCATGGCTTCTTAATGTGATTATGCTGCCGCATGTAACAGTGAAGACCTCTCTACCTCCCCCCAGTCTCCCATCAGACACTAGCTAATTGAATCCCCGGCTAAATTAAAAAAAAATTAGTCATGTGAGTAATGGAAATGATTTATTATGTCCACTTAACCAAAACATGCATCAAAGGTACCAAGCACCTTCAAGTGACTCAATATTATTATTTTTTTTTCAAGGTTCTTACACGCGTCTCCCCAAATCCAAAAGAAGAAAATGGTGATCCTTGAAGTGTGTAATGAAATTGAAGAGATACTCGTCGGCTAATCCCAACAGAATAAAGTACATAGAGCGGGGTTACTTATTTATTTTGATAATTAATGCCAAGCACAACTAGTAAAGCCTTTACATATACCATGCATTGTGCACGACACTATTTACATGAGAGAATACAACTTCAACCTTGCCGCCGTATTGAAACATTCAACGAAAAATAATCGATATCAAGTAAAGCATATTTAGATTTGCATGGTGATAAAAATCCACAGATAGAGCATTAGCTAACATCAGCTACCTGCCTCCGGTCAAACAATTTTGGGTGTCATGGTGAATATTCAGTTCAGAGAACACGTGAAGAGTTCCGCATTGACAGCAAGTTGCAAATCGGCAAGATGTCAAAATGACTTGCCCAGCACGGTCGTCTCGTGGCATGCTTTGCCTAGAAGGCATCACTGTTTATGCGAATCAGCCTCACCGTGACATAACAGCGCTAAGATAAGCAGGGGGGATGAAAAGGGGGCCCTTATCTGACAGAAATCACGCTTTGGCCGCCAGGACAACAGGACCTACATTCATCTTCAAACTTTCGACATCAAGGTCCTGCCATGGGCTACAGGCAGAGGAATATTAGGTACAGGGATGAAGAGTGGTGCGTTTTAACCTGGTCGCTCCCCTCTAACATTTTATCAACAGCTCATCTACACCATTGCTTTTCATTTCACATAAAGTGTCGCCCATGTCGACCATGCATGTAAGTTAAATCATTCTTATGTCAAATCATCTTTCTCCATTGAGATGAGTGGAAATTCTATTAATCGGTTACAGCTTCAGGTTTTTTTTTTTAATGAGAAAAATATACCTGTAAAATGTACTTTATGAAAACATACATTACTGACAATTAAATAGAATGAAAAGTAATTGAATAGGTTTTGTCACACATTGTGTCACACATTGAGTTGACATTAAACGAGTGGCTTTAAACAGCGAAAAGTCTCTTTTTTGAAGAAGAACTGTAACTTGTGAAGTGAGTTGATTTGACTTTATATCTCGAGGTTGTGCTGACAAGTCAAAGCTCGACCGGCTGAAGATATTTTGTATTATTATGATTATTATTTTTATTAAGTTGAAACCGTGTGGCAAAATTATGAACGGCTTGATCACAGAGACAATTTTTTTTCTCAGAAGCGGCTCTCAAAATGTTTACGATTATAAATTCACATTTCATGGGTGAGCGCACTTTTAGCCATTCTATAGAGTTTCCCATTAAGTTGTGTGATTTGATTAGATACACGATTAAATTATTTTTATGTTTAATTTTACCATTGATGCTAACTGAGAGAGCCATTAAACATAACAGTTATCCATACTTTCACATTTTGTTGTGAAGTTCACTGCCACCATCTTAATAGCGGAGTACTTGAAAGGTCACTTGTATTTGTTTTGCATGCAAGGCAAAGGGGGAAAAAAAAAGGCCCAGAAATGGGTGAAAACTCGTTACGACAATACTTGAATGAACGCAATTAAAAAAGTATGCTGTGCCTTCTTTAAGTTTGTCTCCACAAAACACAAAACCCCCAAAGATAAATGTACAGTCTGACATGGTCCAGTCAGCTGATTTATATTGATTGGCCGCACCTCTGCCTACAAATGTGTAGGCACATGATGGCTGAATTAATTTTTTTGTTAAACTTGTGCTGCATTAGAGCAACAATCACATAGACAGCTGTATTCTCAAGGGAGTCTGCAATCAGGCTGTGCAGAACTGCCTCTGTCCTTCAACAGGCAATTAACACCGAGTCCATTATAGCTCCCAGGGGAGCCACTGGCCAGGGAGGCCGAGGGGGGAAAAGGCATCATCTGAAAGGTCAGCGCCTGGAGAGAAAACAGGAGGGACAGGATGTGATGGGAGCTTGAGGACAGAAGTGAGGAAGACAAGGAAGGAGGGTGTGAGCTGCCTTGGACCAAATGGAGTGGAAAGCAAGGACTATTTGTCACCCACGAGCTATTCACCGAGGGAGGCTGCAGTATTTTCCTCTGGACAGGACCATGCGTCAGCAACAAGGGGGATGAAATGAGGAAAATCACTGAAGCCCCTCTAAAAGTAGCCTTTGCAAGCACGCTGGAATACGGCACGTGCACAATTGGAGATCAGTTTCTTTTTTTTTCTATTTTTTCCTGTGGTTCAAAGTGTCACGACTCAGTGTTTCAAGGCCCCGGCCTGGTGTGCAAGGTGCAAGACATTCTCTACGCTATGTCATGCAAAACCTCAATGGTTCACTACAGTAGGTCTCAGCCGCTTCGCATGGTGTAGAGCAGGAAGGGGAAATATGCATTTTTTTGTTTCCCTGAAGTTACATTTTCAATTGAAAACGTTATTCCGAGAATCTTCGAGTAGATGCCACAAAAAAATAAAATCTCTGTGCTTCTTTGGAATATGCCTTTTCTTTATTTGTTTCTTGCTCAGTTACCATTGACAACATGATGATTTGCCGTTAAAATTTATTTCAAATAAATCCACATGCCAAGTGTGTTACGTGTGTGAAGATGTTTTCAGCCATACTGGTAAAGAGTGGATGAAGTGTGTCATTGTGACACTGGAGCAATCTTCTCAGCTTTATCACACCAATATTGCATTTGTTGTGTTCAGCGGTAATATTCTCAACTCAACTGTATTTATAGAGCACTTTCAAACAGCCATCGCTGCATACAAAGTGCTGTACATGGAGCAATTCAACATATACAACAAACAGTAAAGCAAATCGGTAACAAAGACAGTAGAAAGCACCAAACAGCAAAACCAAGAACAAATCTAAGTCACGCTGAGTCAAATGCCAAAGAATACAAGTGAGTTTTGAGGCGGGGTTTAAAGATGGGCAGCGACGAGGCTTGCCGAATGTTCAGTGGGAGGTCATTCCAGAGAGAGGGACCAGCAACAGAAAAGGCTCGATCCCCTCTGAGCCTCAGTTTAGTTCTTGGTACTTCCAATAATGTCTGGTCCGCAGACCTGAGGCGCTGGGCAGGTGTGTAGGGGTGGATGAGCCTTCATATTGTGGTAGCTCTTTGAGCGCCATTGATGTTGAAATGTGTCAGCAGGAACCCAATTTATTTATTTATTTTTTTTAATTGGAATGTGTGGGGCGGTGGTACAGTGGTTAGCGCGTCGACCTCACCGTGCAGAGGTACGCGGTTCAATTCCAGCTCCGGCTTCCCTGTGTGGAGTTTGCAGGTTCTACCAGGGCCTGCGTGGGTTTTCTCCGGGTACTCCGGTTTCCTCCCACATTCGAAAAACATGCATGGCAGGCTGATTGAACATTAATTGTCCCTAGGTGTCAGTATGAGCGCAAATGATTGTTCGTCTATGTGTGTTCATTTGGTGAAAAGTCTTACACAGCACTGATGTGGTCATAAAGCTGGGGAAAAAAATCCATGAACTATGGCCAGCAGATTTGGTCCCTTTTGGATGAGATCACAGTGTATCATAGAATGTGGAAGCTCATGAACATGGCGGAGCTTAGGAAATTTCACAGTTACAAGCACCTTGCGATTGATCAAAGTGAATGTCACATCGACTGCAAAGAGTGTCAGAAAAGAGAGGAAAGATGACAGGAGACTATTTAAATTTAGAAGTAGAAGTGATGATATGGAGAGAATACTAAATTTAAAAGAGGGCATCTACTTTTTCACAGCACTGTATTGTGTAGCTTCCAGATTTTTGCTTGACTACCAGCCCCCACTCCCAGAAAAAAACAAAAAAAAAAAACAACTCCAAGATACTCAGAGACTACTTATTCACAGGCTGAACACTGGGAGGTGAAGTTGTTAAGCCGTAAACCCCGGCGGAGATGGACGATGAATCAGTTCGTTGCTCAAATTGGGATGAATCCAAGCCAAATGACTGCCGAGAGGCACACTGGCGCATGACTGAGTGAGATGGCAAACACGGATGGCCATCCCGGGTTTCATTAACAGCTCTGACATTAAAATGAGGTGCCGTAGTAGCACACAAAAATATGACCTTTCAGAATGAACGATAACCCGACCGTATCGGATTTTTTATTTATTTATTTTATATAAGGAAAGGCATCTTTCTGGTAAGTATAAAAACACACGGAACAACAGATGGGTGCATCGATTAAATGTTCCAGAGAGAAGAACGTGAGCACGGGATCAATATAATCAATGAATGAATGAACAAATGAATGAGTGTGTAGGTGTGTAAATTAGTACGTAGCAGCCAACAAAAATTAGAAACAAGCCATGGGATTGGACTGACAAATTGCCTGAGGGTGCAAGGGAACGGGAGGGACATTAACGGAAAAAGTTAATCAATGAACTCATGAAAATGCATTTAGGGTTGAATGGGGATTAATACTAATATAAGTGCATCATTACCCAAGTGATTAAAAAAAATAAAAAAACTGGAGCAGAAGCAGGTAAACAGTGAGGACATTAGCCCAGAAATGGATTTAATCTGAAGTAAGTGAAGTGTGTCAATGTGGAGGAGACTGTGCATATATTAGAAATAATTGCTTTCAGTCAACCACGCGAACAAATGATCATGAAGTTTACTTTTGTCATGATTTCATTGGAGCTCAACAGCTTTGGCAAATTTAGTTAGCATCAAACGACGGCACATTATGTAGCTGTTATTTTATTGTCTACTACCAGACAGTAGCGATGGGCACAAATTGGACATGGGAGGGGAGACGGTGCAGCGTGTCCTTAGTTTATGATATTTCAAGGTTCCTGATTAGCACATAATGGACTAGTTTGCACGGCTCCCGTAGAACATGTCACAATGCCCAATTTGGAATGATCAGTTAAGTGACATATTTCCTGCTTTTTATTTTGGTGTTGACTATGGGCTAAAAGTGCTTTTCATACAAATACTGACTGAAATTACGACTAAAGTACTGGATTAGCGTGGCTCGTGATAGTTTATAACAGTGACAGAATATGCATTGGTAGGTCAGTTGTGGTGGCACGGTGGTAGAGTGGTTAGCACGTTGGCCTCACAGTGCAGCGGTAAAAGGTTTGATTCTGGCTCCGGCCTTCCTGTGTGGAGTTTGCATGTTCTCCCTGTGCCTGTGTGGGTTTTCTCCAGGTACTTCGGGTTTCCTCCCACATTCCAAAATCATGCGTGGCAGATTAATGGAACGCTCTAAATTGTCCCTAGGTGTTAATGTGAGCGCGAATGGTTGTTCGTCACTGTGTGTCCTGCGATTGGCTGGCAACCAGTTCTGGGTGTGTCCCGCCTACTGCCCGAAGATGGCTGGGGTAGGCTCCAGCATGCCTGCGACCCTAATGAGGATAAGGCGGATCAGAAAATGGATGGATGGTTGGTAGGTCAGTTGCACCTATATTACTATTCAAATAATCTGAGGTCAACCAGCATCCCAAAACAGATTTTTTTTTCAGGTTTTGAGATTCCACTGGATTGTGTTGTGATAATCAGAGTAGAACCATGTGAAGCTGTCACTTTAAAAATATAAGACAATTTGGATGCAATCGTATCAAAATATCGTGGTACGATATGTGGAAGGTATTAAGGCCAACAGTATGATATTAGTGTGGAACAGTAAAAAAGAATTTTAAAAAATCTATTGTGAGGATAAATTGCCTTGAATGCTAACTCCTAAAAAAAAAAGTCTCTCTCTCTCTCTCTCTCTCTCTCTCTCTCTCTCTCTCTCTCTCTCTCTCTCTCTCTCTCTCTCTATATATATATATATATATATATATATATACACATACACACAGTATATCAATAAGAAGTCAAATAAACATAATGGTCAATTTAGAGCTAAATTGAATGATTATTTAAGCAAAATGTGCATATGAGGTTTTGGTGATGATGTATATTGATTGATGAAAATAACAAAACAAAACAAAAAAAAAAAAGAACAAGTATCGGACGGGTGGCTGGGGACCACTCGTACACTGGCAGCGTCCAATACCATGACACCACAGTATTTACAATTCTGTTGCATCCCTACAAGCTACCAATGTAATGGATGTCATGGCCGTATAATATTTCAGGATGAAGCACTGAGGAAGCGCACTAACATATCTCCATACAAGATCAGCCAAAAAAAGCTCTATTTGTCAGTCGCCATGGATGACAATATGGACTCAAGTATTGGACACTGTGCATGGTAATAAAAAACTATTCTCTCTCTTTTTTTGGCAATAACATGACCTGGCTTGCACAAGGGAGCCTTTTCTCAATTTATGAATTATGGAGAGACAGACACCCCTGCTGAGCGGTCCATCCTTTAGCTGTGAAATATGTTCGCTGTCTTTGTCATGGCCGGTAGAGCACTGAAATAAGAATAATATAGGATTCATTTCATCTCAACATGCCCTGGCTCTCTCATATACAGTACATCAGCCAAGTCTTACGGCAGGGGTGAGAAGAGCAGCAAATAGTGTGCGGAAAAATACTGGGAAAAGCGTGATGGGACTCTACAAGCAGCAATGCGGTCTTTTACACATCCTTATTTTTGACATTCCGACCATCCATTCCCTTCCTTCATATCACCATTTTTCTGTCACGTTGCTTCTCCTCCTCTATCCTTGTTTCCTCCATCTTTTTAACTCTCTCTCTCTCCCTCTCTCGCTCTCCCAGGAGGTGAGCACAATCTCATTAGCCATTGCTGGATGAGGCGTCCTCTCCTCTCAGGTTCAAGGTGATGGAAGATTAGGTCGTTTGGCCTCTACTCATTCTGTATTCACACTGCGGTTCTGGCTGCCCGTGAACACCAAATTACATTGAACCTAGGGAGTCTAACTCCATTAATTTTAAATGGAAGATTAATTTGACAATATGCAGCAGATATTTGTTACAAACCCATCATGTAAAAGTGACGTTTGGCTATAAATTTACGGGAGGCCCAGTCGAGCTGCTGGGTCCGCAGTAGAAATAAATCAGAGACATTTAAAGCTAATCTCCATTTGCTATGAAGAGTCACACACACATCCAGGACTGTATTATAGGTGCAAGTATATTCCACATGAAATGAAAGGAAAAAAATGCTAATTTTGTTCAGGAATGGCATCATAAAGTCATAAAGAATCACATTATTTGTAAATTACATTACCTCAGTCATTCATTGCGTTACCCAAATGTGAATCTTTATTACGGGTTTACATTTAGCATTCTTAACATGAACAGTCTTCGCACGAGTACAAGCATTGGAAATGTCTACCTGTTGTCTTCCTTGATACAAAAAGGATGGGAATACACTGTGCAAGTGTTGGTTTTATATTCCAAAGTGGATTTTAGATGCTGCTGTTGCACTCGTCCTGTTGATGTTTGATAGCCAGCTTTCACAGTTGCTGCGGCGTATCAAAACAAATCAAGTCAAAAAAAAAAAAAAAAAAAAACGTTTCCACTGTCCATAGACTGCGAGTGGTAATCCTAATTCTTTTATAACCGGGTCTGCCCTAATCTGTGCCAAAACATTAAAACAAAAAAAGATCCTATACTGACTGTACAGAGGCATCTCACTTTGTTGCCATAGTCTGGAAGTCAACATTGAGTTGGTGGATTCAAAATCAGGCTTGAAACACTATGCCGATTTTAGACAATCTAACATAGTCACTGTCAACCCTCACAATTAACATGCATCTTTATTCATAATTATGATTGTGAAATGAATCACAAAGTAAAAGTATGTCTCTCCAAACAGCTGCATGAGTATATCTATTTATTTAATGGAGCTACAACTGGAAATGCATTGCTGTTGTTACAATTTACCAGGCATATTTGGTGCACTTGCACTAACGACTGGTGATGGGATCGGTATCGGTTATACCAGCTTGAATTTTACTCAGTTTCGGGTCAGAAAGGAAATTGGTGATATTGAACATCAATAGCAATTACAACCTGATCTGATCGGATTTGACACACCGTATTTCCTCGGATAGCAGCACTCAAATGCAGAGAGCGCATCCATTAGTGGCAAATCTTTTCTATTCAATTTATATAAAATACTGATATGAAAGTACAATAATCTAATTGGATATATTTCGAAAAATTTACAAACAAAACTACAGCAAATTAATATCCACACACTCTATGTTTGGGGTGTTCCGATCGGAGTTGAATTCTTCTGATTCCGCGACTTATCCTCCAAGCGTGAGATCCGCTGATACTGACTTCGATCACATCGGTTAGGTGCACATTTTATCAATTTTGGAGCTGCTCACGAACAATTATTTTAACGTTCAATTGATCCGTCTATTACTTATTTGATTAATTGATGAATCACATTACAGAAAAATATTCTATCCAAATTTTCTTTCTTTAGTATATAAAAACAAGACTTTGTATCAAATGCACAAACATATATTTGATATATTATGATTCAGTTCCTGGTTTGATCTGGAACATGTTCAGTGTTAAGAAGGGGGAAGGGTTGCTACGACGCACAGAGGCTAGTACGAGCTGCAGGCTACAAAGTACGAGCTGTGTGTGCTTGTTTTTTTTGTTTTGTTTTTTGTACCGGGCAATGAAAGGCATTGATCCACCTACAGTACGCCGATCACGTATTTTTGTCTCAGAAATCGGTCGATCACAATCAGTAGCCGACCGATTGGAGTACCACTACTATATGTACATTAAAATGAGGACTAAAACTGCGGTTTCAGAAAATGCAGATGAATGACAAGAACCAAGGCAAGCTCGAAGAAGGCAGACTGGATGGGATGCAACCAACACTGCGACCCAAACACCTTATGGAACATACTGTTAAAATCCTTTTTAAAACCAGACGATTTACAACATCCAAGTGCTAGTTTGTGAGACTCCACACTTGGCACGTTAAGTCCATAACAGGTGCCGCTGTTTTGGCTAGCAACGAAAATGAAATGGGCAGCGAAATCAGCAGTTAACTCGAATGTCTGTGGAGGAACAATGGGCTCTGTGAACTGAGGTAATTAAAGTCAATTGCTTTTTTCCCTGGAGGGGTGGAAAAAAGGCAGCGTCGATTTGGATCGTTTATTTATTTATTTTAAGTGGATGACGCAGCTGTCGATTGAGACATGGGGTCTATTTGAGTGGAAGTCCCTAATTAAGTCGGTACACATTAAATGTGACGATTCAAATTGTGACCAAATGTTCAACCGGGATCATATCCAGAGAAACTTTCGTTTGACATTCCGTATTTAAACATTCCGTACACACACCAATATTTGCTCATATTGATTCTACCAACACATATAAAAGCTTTAAAGTGATATACGTTTTTATTTTTTTATTTATTTTTTAGAAAAGGTCAATATTCAGTGCCGGCAACTGACTTAAGCGCCCTCTCACGCCGCATAAAACGTACCCAAATGGCCTCGGTGCGACCTCAACATGTCAGCCGGCGACGTGTACATTAGTTCTGTGTGACAGTAACTCCTGATCGTATTACACACCTCCCTGGTGCTCATGTCCCATTACCGAGCGGCCAGGCCTGCTTGCTTGCCTCACACTCGTGCGCATCCGTTGACAGCTATGATGTCAAAGTGAAACGGTCCTTTTTCGAGATGGGCGACTGGGGCCTGGGGAAGGAGTGTGATATTAAAATGGGTGCTGGGGCTGTGATGTAGTGCAAATCCTCGACCAGATGGGCAACAATTTATTTTGCCCGGAACACTTTAACCACCCCCACACCTTGCCTGAAAGCATCTTATGCTTCACGCTCGTCTTTTGTCTCCGTAATGGGAAATTCTTTGGGGAGCGTAAAGCCTAATTAGAGAAATTTGTCACTTATTAACAAGGCCAATACATTTCAAAGTCATTAAAGATAATCATGGCAATAAGTCTGACTCTAAGCATGACTAGGTTTCATAGTCGGTGTGAAGGAGACGAGGGGACTGAGGACATTGGTGGTGGAGCGGGGGAGGCATAACTAAGTCAACTGTAAAAGCTCGGTTATTAGAATCTTCAAAACAGCCAGCCAAGAGAAAACGACATGAACCAAAGCTCATTTTCCTGGGAGTTAATGAAGAATTAGGGTTCCCTTTTGTCACATTAGATGGCTCACGGGGGGGCGGGGTTTTCGGCGTTGTGCAAAGTGTGTTTGACAATGGTGTCAATTTAGCCACAGCACAGCTCATGGGCCCATAGTGGGGCATCATTCACAACTGTCACAACCACTTATCTTTCTCATTGTCACCAAAGCAATGAAATTCAGGTCGAGAGCTCTTTTTATTTTTTTTCCATTATGATTTTCCACACTGTTGTGGACCCAAAAGACTGTGGAGACCGCCTCTTGCTAAAAGAGCATACATCTGGACACATTTTTCACGACTTCCAGCTGGACTGATATTAGATGTATGAGTCAAGGAAGAACTTCTCAACTTACTGTTTGCACGGGGAGTTGAAAGTGGGTTGAGAGTCCATGATGTGCCCTTCAATGATACCTTCCTCTTCTCTATTAAGAGTTGTCGTATCACAGCCAAAAAGGCTCGAGATACCAGAGCTAAGACTATCCATCCATCCATTTTCCAATTCTCTTATCCTCACAAGGGTCGCGGGGCGTGCTGGAGCCTATCCCAAAGGTCTTCGGGCAGTAGGCGGGTGACACCCTGAACTGGTTGCCAGCCAGTCGCAGGGCACACAGAGACAAACAAGCATTTGCGCTTCCACTCACACCTAGGGACAATTTAGATTGGTCAATCATGCAAGATTTTGGAATGTGGGAGGAAACTGGAGTACCCGGAGAAAACCCACGCAGGCCCGGGGAGAACATGCAAACTCCACACAGGGAGGCCGGAGCTGGAATCGAACCTGGTACCTCTGCACCGTGAAGTCGACGTGCTAACCAGTTGACTACCGGGCCGCCTAGAGTAAGACATGCGTAGAAACTATAAACACACAGCATATTGGAATTAAAACTAAACAATGTCATCATCATCATTATCATCACAGCTCTTGTCGCATATGGGCATGCATTGAGCCCATCAGCGTCTTCACTGCTGTTATTGGTCGCCCTAGATCAGGGGTCCCCAACCGCCGGTCCGCGGACCGGTACCGGTCCGCAGGGCATTTGGTACCGGGCCGCACAGAAAGAACTTGCCTTATTTCTGTTTTATTTATTTCGGAACACGAAAGATGTTTTATTTTGAAAAATTACCGAAAAAAAAAAGTTATGGCTGAATACTCTGAGATCGCCACAATAGCACTGTTGCTATTTCCGACATCCTACCTGTGTGAAGTGGGGAGTTTCTGCAGCAACGGCGACTAAAACAAAATTACGAAGTAGACTGGACATAAACCACACACTTGAGGTGTCATTGTCTCCTATTACCCCGAGATGGGACTGTCTGATTGCAGAAAATCAAGCTCGGGGCTGTGGTGAGTCGTCAATTTCATGCACTTTGAATTTGCGTTGTATCGTATTTTGAAGGCATTAAACATTACCAGAGCGATAAGAGTGTTGCGACCAGATTACACGCTACTTGTGTTTATTATTATATTTCGAAAACACCACAGTTTTCATGCAGCTCATACCATATTATTTTGTTGTATTAATTCGCCACACCTTAAATGCCGGTCCCTGAAAATATTGTCTGACTTTAACCGGTCCGTGGGGCAAAAAAGGTTGGGGACCCCTGCCCTAGATGACACCCCACCAAGTGGTTCCAGGCCTGCCACATGATCTTTTTTCCATTCTGCGGACTTGAAATCAAGCTTGAGGATGGCTTTAATTTTCTGCTTCCCAGGACACAAACAATACATCCTAAATCGTGGATGTGACACTCCATTTGATCTGTGGGGTTTTGATCCCGATTGTTGGTCACTTTGATGCCAAAATTCAAATAACTTGTTGACAAAACAAATGATTTGGCCAGCTGTTAAAAGAGGCGGGTCCAGTCCATCGCCAAGAGGCATCTGCTTCGTTTTTGTACCGCTCACTTGGAGGTCCAGCTTCATCTAATATGATATTTATGCTATTCAGCCTTATAGTACAAAGCATAATACACTGTATTCCCTATTAAAGTCATTTAACTCAGTGACTTATTGACCTTCTGAAGACCGATCTCATTTTGATGGGACAAAAACAGTGTTTTCATCCTCCTAATCCTCGTAGGTGGAGGTCCAATTATAGCCACAAATCAAAGTGGCAACATTTTCCTTTCAAATAGGAGAATAATATGCATTCTGCCAAAGGTTTGGCCCTAACTAGATCTCCGGGGGGTTGTTTCCCTCCATCCATAACGGAACACAACCTTCTGGGACCGGCACTCTCCATTTTTAACCTCCGAGCTCATTATCGGAAGTCTCTCGGGCACTCTGCTAACCAGAGTAAAGAATTAGGATTCAGTATGACCACTTGCAACCAGAAAACGGATGATGCAGTACCATGCGGAAAGATCAGTAGCACGAGAAGCCCCCGAGAATACAGAAATTTGCACAGTAAGGTAGTTTCATGTTGTATGCTAAGCATTATAACTGGTACATTTAATGCTTCCAAAAAGCTGTAAGGTGGGTACAGAAATCTTTTTTTTAGGTGTCTTATCATATGAACAGGAACGTCTGTGGCGCCTGCCTTTGTAGTCACTGTAAAATTCTTATTTGCATGAAGGAACACATGCAAAATCTATTAAAATTTTTGATTCAATGGCATAGTATTTGGATTACAGATACTAGTAAAAGTGACTGACAACAGCCGTGACACGGACTTCTGGTTTTAAGCTTTAAGCTAGGTATTGTAAGGTCGGTCAATCCCATGCAAAATGACGGCATTCTTCAAGATTACTCACAAAAGCAAACAACCTGCATTTTCGGGGGGGCTAAAACAGTCATTTGAGTTGGAACAACTTTAAAATACATATTATTGAAAACGCAACAGTGTTAGCATGGGCAAAGAAAGCAAGTTGATTGCTCCCCAACAATTTGGTGATTTGTTGATATTTTGATGTTAAAATCGGGGGAAAATCCCAAGGGACAATTTGTTCTGTCAACTGATTTGTTGAAAATATGCGAAACTTCAAATATGTGCAAACTTTGTTTTTTGCCTAGACATTTCGAGTTCACTCCATTTTTTTTTTCAAACATTTGTGGTGACTTCAAACAGCGAACATTTAGGTTGGCCACTTAATTAAGGACTGCGAAAAGGCGGTCGATGCGTCCTCGCGTTACATTTTCCGTATTTTAGGGTTTCATAATTTGCATGAGGGCGGCCCGGTGGTCGAATGGTTAGCTCGTCTACCTCAAAGAGCAGAGGTCGTGGGTTCGATTGAGCTCCGGCCTCCCTGTGTGGAGTTTGCATGTTCTCCTCGTGCCTGTGTGAGTTTTCTCCGGGTACTCCGGTTTCCTCCCACATTCCAAAAACATGCATGACAGGCTGATTGAACACTCAAAATTGTCCTTAGGTGTGAGTGTGAGTGTGTGCCCTGCGATTGGCTGGCAACCGGTTCTTGGTGTACCCCCGCCTACTGCCCGAAGACGGCTGGGATATGCTCCATGACCCTAGTGAGGATAAAGCGGATCAGATAATAGATGGATGGAAGTGAGTGGCAAATGAGAATGAAGGTGAGAGCCTCAGAGGACCCGCATCTACTTCGATTCTCATCTTTGAACGTTGCAAATGAAATTCCCTTGTCAAAACGCCAAATCATTCACCACAGATGAGGGCTTAAGGTGTTTTAGATCATCTGGAATTCTAATGGTTGTTGCCTCCGTTTGAATAGAGATATGATTGCGTTTTAATAAGTCCTCGATGGGACTGGCTGCAACAATGGAGTGTTGAGAAATGCTGCAGTTAACTATTCCTGCTTGCAAAGGGAGGAATCAAGTTAGTAAGTGTGGCAAGCTGCTATTCCTCTATGGACTCGCTCCCACCCACCCATCCAGAGATGGCTCCGAGTGTATTTACTACCGAATTAAGAATGTGCCCTGGGAATAATATTTTCATCCGACAGAGTGGAAGAGGAAAGGGAGCTTGGCTGTGGATTTTCATTAAAGTGACACATCTGTTCAGCAATTTCGGCAAAGTAATTCTGCTGAAAGTTTTATCAGCTAATTTTAATTATTCACTCCACTGACTTGAATACATGATTCATCATGTTGAATTAATACATTTGGCACGATTATTTTTCTTTGCCTTTCTTTCCGAAAAAGACAAAAGGGAGAAGAGGCTAAGGGGTGGGTGCAATCAACAAATTGAATTGTCATGCTCCGTGGACTAAATTATGTTTTTGTAATTACAAAACTATATGGGCTTCCATATTTTAAAGAATTAAGAGGCTTAGAGGATTCAGCAGGAGGGATTAAGCGCTCCAGCTACTAGTGAGTGCCGACCGTGTGTCAATCACTTCCTATGCTGCCAAATATGATATTGAAGTAATGAAGAAATTACCGGTAAGTCAACATTTTGCCATAGTTCACGCTTGTGGTGGGATCGCATATGCAAATGATAATAGACCCTTGTGTTGAAAATGGTCCATAATCACAAATGCATGAAGAGATTGCAAATGGAGAACAAGCTAAGCTTTCTAACAATCTATAGCAAAGTAACAGGGTTTACTGTCATGTTACCGCGCGGATTTTTTTTTTTTTTGCCATTTCTAGCCATTCCAGCATGTTTCATCAAATTATAAAAGAAAGAATCAATGACCAATGTGCTCATCCAATGTACGCCCAGCAGGGTTTGATATCAATGCACGCCCAGCAGGGTTTGATGTCACTCATAGGGTAGCAACTCAGTATGTTTTACCCCCCACACCCCAAAAAAAGACCAAGTACATTGAGCCGAAGCGAGTATGCACCACAATAGTGAAGCAATGCCATCTATTGATACCAACCAAAAGTGGAATTGAAGCATGGATACAATGCACGGCAAATCTAGGAATTTCAGCATCCCCCAAAACACACACACACACACACACACACACACACACACACACACACACACACACACACACACACACACACACACACACACACGACATCCCGCTTGCCCCCACCGGAGTACATCTTATCTCCTCAGGTCACTTTCCTTTACAGCTTGACCCTGAAGACTATCACCTTGCCAGGAGCTCTGATGCACATGAGCCAAGAGAACAAATGATATACCAGAGCAGTGTGATGTGTGGATCACAAAGTCACACAACTCAAGTGTTGCTTCGTGGCAATAGTTCTCTTCCCCCTCCACCCCAGCACCCTTCAAAGTTGTGTGAAGTGTCTCACAGGAGCTGCGCTAAGTCTGAGAGGGCAAGGGGGCTTTTCCTGGACGAAGACAGGAAACACAGCTGTATTAAATAATAGCCTGAGGGACCTGTCGGGGACCCCCTTCGCCTGCCGGAGACCAAACAGATCCTGTCAGCAAATCAATTAGTTTACTTCCACTTAACCAACAAGGCCAGCTGTGAGGTGGCTCATTTGGCACATACGTGGAGATGATGTACAGAAGTTGCTTTTTGTCTACTAATGCTTCTAATGAATTAAAAAAACAACTCACACTATTCGAACTCCATTCAGATAAATGTATTAAACGCCTGGGAGGTGTTGGAAAAAATGAGCCAAATTTGAGCATCAAAGTCACCGAAGGCCCACATGAGGTCAAGATAAGCGATTAAACTGCCGTGTGGGGTGTGTCAATTTCGTCAAAAAATTTGACAATCATGAAAAAGTTGATTTATTTTACTAATAATCTTCAAAAAGTGAAACTTGTGTCATGCAAAACATTTTTTCCACACAGACTGATACATTTCAAGTGTTGACTCATTTTAAATCAGATGATTATGGCTGAAAATTTCCATCATCCATTTTCAATTGCTTTTATATATTTTTTCATTTTAATTCTAATTATATTCTTATTATTTGCTCATCTTTCCACCATAGTTAGGCAGGCTTCTTATGACGTATGCCTCCCAATTCCTATGGGAATTTCGAGAATTATTGTTGACCTCATAAAACTTCATTGTGTACTGTGTGTATGTTGAAGTAAAAAAAGTTTATCCTTTAAGCTTCAAAAGCGAAAACAAAAGTCTTGGATTGTAGCAGCGTTCTTCAGGAATTTGAATTTACAGAGGGTTTTTTTTGTCTGTTTAAGTCTTTTGATGCCTCTACTGGCGATTGAGTGTAGTGCAACCAGTAAAATTAAATAATTACCACCATTATCGCTACAGTGCGTTGTGCTGTCGGGTCATTTTGAGTACATTCACAACATAAGAGCAGGAAGCAAATTCCATTATCGTGTGTGGGGCCTCTCCCATTAACAGCAAAACAAAACAAGCAAACAAAAACAAACTAACAACCTTAAGGGGGTTAAAAACATCACAGCAAACATACGAGAGGGTCAGCGTTTCAGGCTATTTGAAGACAAACATAGCATTACAAAAATGAAGCTTATGGAACAGATGCCCGCAATTACGCTTGACGAGTGATGGGAAGGCTGACTTTGAGCGATCTTCACCATATTTCCTCCTATTTCGAAATGACATGCAGCAGAATGTTTTTGGCTCTCTGGAGACCTGTACCGGTTATCAAATTTAATAAATAAAGTAGGCAGAATCTGTCTACTCTTCATCTTCCCTGCTCTCCCAGGATTTGCCTGTGCTGGCAAATTACCATTTCCAGGCACAACTATTCCCAAGACACTGTGGTGCTTTTTCTCCTTTTTCCTGACGGAATCAGATGAGCGCAGTATGGGACTCGTTATCCACTTGCAAGTTTCCTGAAGGAAAAAAAAAATGTGACAGCAGGTACTGACAGACACCCATAAGAGAACCATCTTGCGACAGGAGCGGGGGGGCTGAAATTTCGACATGTTTACCTTAACTTGGAATACAGCGCATGCCATTCGAAATAGCAGACTAAGCCATTTCACTTTGCATTCGATCTGCAAGATGTACTTAACGGGCTAAATGTAATGTTCTGCACTAAGCCAGAGGACACTTTAATGCGTCAAGGTTACGTGTCCTTTTGACCTTAGTTGTATAAAGCCACTTTTCAAAGCAATTCTGGAGAGAATGACATTCAGCCTAGGTGTCGGATTCGCAAGGCTGCGTTTAGCGGTATATAATAGACTGGCTACGCTGTAATGTATTCATACAACAATTGGAGGAATTTGTGCACACCGTGAGTACACAAAATAAAATAATAAATAAAAATAAAAACGTCGCACCCACAAGGTCGACAACCCCACACAATAGCGGCGATGCGCGCGTGACTTTTTGACAAGGTTTTGTTGGTGTCACTTCACTCCACTGTAAATTTATGAATTCAAACTGCCGCCTTTTTATTCAATCATGCATGCATGCATTTGCTTGCATGTATTCGGCATGATTCAGTGTGCCTTTACACTACCGGTGTTTGAATCAAACCCGTGGTGGTTATTCCCCTCTGTGTGTTCCCTCGAGTGGGAACAACAGCAAAAGAACTCTGTTGAGGAACCAATGCATCTTTCTGAGGCCATCTAGAACAGTTGGCCTTGGTATGGTTTAGGTGCGGTAAAATAACAATGCAACGTAATCCGCATGTTGACGTACACGCTAAAGCGGCGCATTTTGTTTTCACGTAATACCATGGCAGATTATTAACAATTATATGAGTGAAATAAACACCATACAGTCGACTGCCAGGTACTTGTGCTTTGTCATTCAAAAACAAAATTCTGTTTACACCATATATTTATTGTATTGATGCATTTCCTTCAGACAACAAACAGGAACTGTGAGCGGAAGTGCGACTAATATCCGCTCAACCGTACTTTTTGTGTGGGTAGATGGGATTTCAGCACACGCGCTCACTCAACCCATCCCAAATATGGCTTGTCCGCTGGAGCTGCTTGGCTCCCGACTTGCGATCATTGAGGTTGGCCAAACTAGGACAAAATACGACATAGAAATCAGTCAATCCATTGAAGCAGCTCGGGGGAACATGGCTAAACCGATCAACGGATGTCGTCATTGAGTGAATCCGCACTGAAACACCCAAATGCTAACCATTGTAGCTGACTACTCTACGATTCATAATTCCTCTTCTTTTTTGAGCAGTCAAATTTTCTTTTGTCTTTTTACACCGGACTGGAGTAATTCTTTATCATCATCATCCTTGTTGATTTACATTCGGGTGTTATTCATTGTGCATCTGCATGCTTCTCTGTTCACTGTACTGTATTTTTAAGATTAAAGCAGTTTTCAACCACGATTAACCAACCCTTTGATGCACCCTGTAACCGGATAACATGATAAGCTGTCCACTGTAGTAACTGCTGTCCATGAAAGGGTTGAAGTGTGTTGGGATTATAGCTTGAGGTAGAGTATATTTCTGGTTTGACTTATTACGATTATGATCACTTTCTAGGTGTGTCGATGATTTGCAGAAATTCGCTACTCATGGTGGGGCTTGGTCCTCATCCTCCACGAACAGCAAGGGTCCACTATATCAAGGAAGAACAATTGTTTAGATCCACAGACTAATGGTAAAGCAAGTAACAGTCTAGAAGGCGGGAGAGGAAGTCGAGCATTGCCAAGGGAGTTCGATTTTTGGACGCACGTGCTGTTAAGTGTTTTTTTTTTTTTTTTGGGAGGGGGTGGGGGGTAAGTGGATTACCATGTAGTTGGAAGGCATAGGATCAAGATCCGAAAGACTCCACCTGGCGCGCTGGAAATTGGGATTGGAGGTTACTTGCTGCACTCACAATCCAATCAAACAGGATAATTGGGCACTGCCCCAATCCAATACAGCATTCTAAACTGCATGTAATCCACTCAGTGCAACTGTCACACCAGCAATGAAACCTTCTCCGCACTCTATTCCTTGAGCCCACCAAGGCTATCTCAGGAACACCTTGATAGCTTGTACCTGGCCTGCTGTTGGACCGTTTATCCACTAATCCACACCCAAGTTTAAGCAGTTCTAAAAGGATTTGAAAAAAAGCAGAAAATACTTTCACTGGTACCAAATCAAGGCCAAAGAATGTATTAATGTGATCTTGTTCTCCACAACAAAACCAAAGTAGAAAATCGGCAATGTTTTAAAGTAATGCGGAATGTTAGAATGGCGGAATAGATTATTTAGCGACTACTTGAGATGGTATCACGGTCATAGATAGTGAACACTGCTGTGGCAAGCAATTCAAGAGAGTCCGTTAATCAAGGAGGGCAATAAACATGGATTACAGAGCCCAAGTCGTGAATATACTTTTACTCATTTCAGTCACGCTGACAAATGGTAAATCAATTGAGTAAAAGTCACAAGATGGATATTTAAAAAAAAAACACACACACACATTGTAGTGGAAAATTGCAGGGTCAGCATGTCGAGCAGGGAACAGCACTAACCCAACACAACAAGAAGTGATTAGAAAAACTCCAACTCTGGTGTCAGGAATTTAGTGAGAGGATGAAAGTAAAGGCAAGGTGGAGGTGATTAGATAGATGGGAGTGAGAGGTTGTTGAGAAGTGGGTAATTGTAAATATGGATTAAAAGGAATGGAGATGGGAAAGGTGGTGCAAAAGACGGGAGAAAAAATGAAATCAACAGTAAAAATCTGGGGAAGGTATGAAGACAGGTTATAGAGAAGCAGAGACAGCTGAGAATGCAGAGATATTAAGACATCGAAGTTTACAAAAGCAAAGCTGTCTGTCGTTTGAGAAAATAGTACTAAGAAAAAAAAAAAAAACCTCGTCTTAATATTGATTGGGAAGCGACACAGAAAAAGGCAAAGCTGCAACTCATCCAACGTATGCTCTTTTTTCCCACAATAATGATTGCCTTTTACTGGGCTTTCTTTGCTACACTGCCTAAAATACTTTGAAATACTGGCACATTTGAGACCCGCAACTCAAATTAGCAACCCAGTACTGCAGTTAAACTTCGTGGACACTGCGAATGTTGAACATGTGCAACCGTTGGTGTCCGACTGCTTTGGGTTTCAGAATATTGACGACGCACAGCAGGATTTCTTTTGTTGGCTACGTTTAATCGCCTCAATCACAAAGCCTGACGAAAACAACAGAAAACAATGGCCTCCCGTCAATCGTAGTGATGCAGCGTGCCCCCCTAAACAAATTATATGGCACAGTAATGGATGAAAAAGTTTGTCCAGCTCTGAAAATGCTAACCTCCCCGTGGACATCAAGAGAAAAAGGAGAGAAGTCAAAGGCGTGAGTTCAACTTAAAAGAGGCAGTGCCATATTAATTATTGAAGTACGGGAACATGAAAAAATTTTGTTCCACCCTTTGATAATGGAGGAGAGAGGAAAAGAACACGTCAGGTATTTATCATTTCACAGATTTTGTGTATGGTATTTTCCGCACTATAAAGCACACCTAAAAGTATTCCATTTTCTCGAAAGCCGACAATGCGCCTTATAATCCGATACACCTTCTATATGGATCAATATCCAGATTTCTTGGACGTAGTATTTTAAATGTTCTGTAAAGCATTTTGTTACAGCTGCAGCGGTTGTGAGAGCACAATATAAATAAAGCTGTATTGTATTGTATTGTATTGGTAAGTCCAATAAAGGCTTTCTTATCTGATCTTATCTTATTCCCTTTAGCGTAGTTCCATCTAGTGGATACATAACGCAACCTCAGGCACGATTGTGGCTTCTATTATATGTGCTTTATAATTGCGGTGCGCCCTATGTATGAAAACACTTTTAAAATAGGCCATTTACTGAAGGTGCACCTTATACTCTGTAGCGCCTTATGAGTCGGAAAATACGGTAATTATAATAGAGGACAGTAAGTATTTTATTGGCCCTGTAACACGTGCACTCTACATGCTACATTTGTGCAAGATATCCAGTACATGAGTAATGGCATCTTACAAAAGTTTGGTGGTCCATCATTCATCATCAAACTGTGATCGTCAGTCCGTCAGTCCGTCAATCCGCCGTGTTATTTAATCCGGGCATGCTAAATGCCAAAATTGCCTAACTGATAAACTCAAGACACTGAAGATGAAGACTTGGAAGTATTTGTCAAAGATGAATTCAACTTATGAAGCGAGTATTGAAGTTTATGTTACAATTGAACAATACTGAGCGTTATTGTAGAGCTGTTCATATATTCTGATATTTCGCCAAATAATCCGGTGTGTCTAATGATCCCCAAAATACGGTGTTGTGTTAATATCTGGGCAGTACGGTAGACAAGTTCCTGGCATATCTGCATCGAGTTTTCATGTTCTCCCCATGTTTCTATGAGTACGTCTGCGTTCTCCCACATTCTAAACACATGAATGTTAGATTCATCGAAGACTGGCATCAATGTAATTGTGAATGCCTGTCAAGACATACCATTTGATTCACCGGCGGCCGGTCCGGGGTGTCACCGGGATAGACTCCATCTTTCCCGTGACCCTTATGAGGACAAGTGATATCTTGTTAACCTGAAGTATATGTTAACAGTCCATGAAAACACTCTGAAAAGTGTTACTTTTGTTTTTTGTTGTTCAATCACCACTCTTCCACTACTCTGTAACATCTGTACACTTCAAATCTTCTGAGATAATTAAATACGTAAATCAAGGATTATAATTCATCATCTCTACATACAATCACATACAATGTATTCAATCCAAGCCTGACTGAGCTCAAATTCGAAGATGGTGGGTGCAGATAAATCCAGTCTAAGAGATTGGAAGTGGATGATGGATTGAGGGTTTCGGAGGGGTTTAGAGTGACATGAGACACCCTATGAGGCCAATAAGCCCAAAAGGGAATGGTAAATGTATTGCTGCAGTGATACTTTAAAAAGAGGGCACATTCACCACAAAACGATTAGATCTCTGTACAGACATTTCAAATGGCTGGGCTCCTTCCATTTTTATCTTGCATTTGGGCTATTCTTTACAAGCTATTCCCTTATTCTCTCATCAAAGGTGCTGTCAGAGGCTCTTTCTTCAGGGTGGCAGACAGGTCAGGGGTGGAAGGTTGAGGTGGGGGTGGGGGGGTGTACCCTTTGAGACTGAGCCTTGGAGCGGCTAGTAGCGATGTACAGAGGCTGAGGGGTGTCTTTAAGGTGCTGATAACATTCTCGGCTATGTTCCCAAGAGGTGCACAAATGTCAACACTCTTCAGCAATGGGCATGTAACTCGATGAACAGACAGAACAAAGAACGAGGTAAAATATTTTGTCGTTTCTGCGGATGATATATTAGCTTCTCTTGGAATGTGTTGAGAAAATATTTAAAGCTGATTGTCTTCTCATTTCATTGAAGAGTTGGGTTGAAGAGAACAATCAAGAATCGTCTCAAATGATAAGCAATTGTTCAGTAGTTAATGGCTTACTTAATAAGGAACATCAATATTTACGGACAGGTGGTGCTGCAAGCATTTCATACAAAGTGAGGTAGTGACGTCCCTGATGAAGCACATGACGCTCGAAAAAAAATAATTACACATCCTATTGTAATGCTCTTGGACGTGCGGAAGGAAGACCACAGCCAACAATAGTTTTTAAGTAAAAGTCAGGGAAACAATGTGACAAGGTTTTACAGGCCACATAGAGTGAGTGCCACATCTGGCCCATGAGCCGTCAGTTTGACACCTGCTTTCCCGTAATACCATCAAACATCTTCTGGTTGTTTACTAAAATACATTGTCCAATCTCAGCATCACCTGACCTAAATATATATATATATATATATTTTCTGCTTTAATAGACACACACCAAAATATTGTACAAAGTCTTCTTTGAAGTGGGCTGTTATAACTGCAAACCATGAATGGCACGATAATTTCTCAGATTCTTTGGTCCCAATTATACAATACATAAAGTACATTGTATTTTTTTAAGTTACACGTGCAGTTCTAGATTCTGGTGTATTTATGATCAAACACATACAAATCTTTGGGAAAGACATGAAAAAGAAATCGAGAATTTAATGTAGAGGAGATGATTTTAACATTAGGTATCACGATCGGTAAAGCTAAGAAAAGAAGGATGGAGTTCGAGGGGATTGACTGTAACTTATAAGAGCTTAGGATAGCTTTCCACTTCCATTTTATTTTCATCTGGTAAGCAAAATGGTAGAGGGAGAAGAAACACAAAAGACCCGTGTTCTCATTTTCTGTCCGAGAGGCCCACTAGGACCATTGAAACTTGCTTGATTTCCCTCGTCCAATTATATCGCCGTGCCCAATCCTTCCAGAATAGAAACATCACACCAAGGGACACTGTCTGTCTAAACGCGGCGTGCCTAATGGAGTCCCAGAAGTTGACTCCATTTCATTGCTCCTAACTAATGGGCTGTGATATTTTCCCAAACTGACTGCAGCTCTCCTCCCCGCCCTTGGAAGCTAATCTAGTCAGTGCTGTGCTGTGCCCAACTGTGGCTGCCTTCTTAATAACACCCCCACAATCTTACCCTCCATTGCATTGTCTGAACGCATGCTGCCAACACCCCGTCTCCCCCTCCCTGTGCTCATTAGTGCTTTCTAGCTGGTCACTGATTGTCAAAGGGCTACAGCGATGCCAGCTCTCCCAGTGCACCCAGCCTTGATGCGATGAATTCAAGAGGACTTTAATCTAACTGGGATTGAGGAGAGGAGGATACGTCTGAGACGGGGGGTAGGGGAGGACAATACAGGTTTATAGTGGATGTAGAATTATACCCCTAGAGTTGAAGGCAGTCTTTCAGAGGCTACATATTGCTCTCCAATGGATATTTGTGCCCAGAACGAAAACACGGGAAGAAATAGTTCGAGCATTCATTTCTGAGAATGGGTCCCTCTCTGACCATTTTGTGGGCACGGAACAGTTGGCCAGATAGCTAAGGGATGAACCAGAGGCTGCAAAACAATCACCGGCATGGTAGAAGTATGAACTCCATACTGTAAATCTGAAAAGCTTTACAAGTTGGGTCAAATAAGTTCCAGGGCTGGTGTCCCAAAATATATATGGTGGACCACCACTATAAGTAGTGGATAGGTACCAGGTGAATAACGAAACTCTGTGTATAATTGACAGCCATTAAACCACATTGATACAAAAATAATAGTAATAATAATTACCCCAACATTTTTGAAAAAAAAAAATGTGCATCAATGTTTACAAAGAACGGGTTGCATCATCCCCCCCAAAAAAACATGAAAAAAAAATTAAAAAAACATTTAGTTTGATTTTGAAATATACTGGATATGTATTGTCTCTGACACCACGTTTGAAGCCTATCTGAGACACCTCGTACATCATACAAAGGGCAGGAAGGCCAAAAATATTGCTTTAAATATACACTTACTGACCTCTTCTATGACAGCACCAAAAAAAATAAAAAATCACAAATAACTATTTAACAACCAAACAACCACAACCAAATCAGAGCTGTCCCTTCACAATAGTTAGTTCATGCAGTGTGGTTCAATATTCCTTTTAACTATGATGAGCCACTAGATATACTGGTACTGTGCATATATTTCGAAATAGTTTTTTTTATGATGTAATTAATGAAATGAAAAAATAAATTACAATTACAATCAACTGCTGTATTGTTGCTTGGTCTTCAAGGAAAGTAATATCGTGACCACCATCAATTGTGGGGCAGCGACTAGCCACTATTGGCAAGAATAGGACATTTGTCACGGTAATTAGTGTTTGTTACAATAGTGAGAAAAGATTTGACAGTTTGTGGATTGAATGACTAATGCAATGTAAAAAAAAAAAAAGCCACTGATGTTTTTCAACATCAGTGAGAGGTCAGAGGACAGTACAGGGCCACGTAGTACAGGGGATTGGATGGGGTTAACCTTCGCCCGTGGGCGGCTTGAGCCATATGCAGAACCGGAGTTACTTATGGTTGTTTCACAGTTGTAGCTGTAAGAGTTAAAATAATTTTTGCTTGAGACCATTCATTTCAGAAATACATCTTTTTGGTAGAATCAACCGATGTTTCTTCTACTGCTTACTAAAGAATGGAAAAAAAAAGTGGAACCTTTTTTTTTTTTCTTCATCGGTTAGGTTCGCATACATAAATGTCTGGCAATATGTGGAACTCGGATCTGCAACGAATGAGTTAAGAAGCGCTCATACAGACTAAAATGCCTTTTTTAATGGAACACTGAGGTTAATTATTTTCATAATTATGCTGGCAAACGTCAAACATTTGTTTTCCATCCCCTAATTGACAAAAGAATTACAGACTATATTAGCTGCCCTGGGTTGTTTTAACCACTAGGAAATGCTTAAAAGTGTTTTTCATATGCAATGCATATTAAAGCAATTATGCAATGCTCCCCCTCAGTAGTACCTTTTAGCCAGTGTAATCAGCAGGGTAGATTCACCAAGGATAGGAGGTAAAATTGGAATTATGCACATTATTCACCTTCCTAAGTGCAGCACTTCAGAACAAAAAGTTGAGATCCCTCAATGCATGACACCGTGTCCTCCTCATGCAAAGTGCAGGTCAGGATTGAGCCCGACACGAGCAGCTAATTGCGGTGAAGGGAGTTTCTAACACATGCTCTGGCTCTTCCAAGGATACAGCGCAGTTTAAGTGCCATGCTCCCGACTGCTGATTATTGCACCTTGGCCAACCTGCCGGGTCTCCATGCCCAGTTTGCGTTGATCTCATTTGGCCAGGAGATAAGGCAGTAATTGGATAAGGGCTTGGAATCAGATGAATCTGCCTGGTTTAGCTCATGCCACTCTTCCCTGCCATGTCTCAGTTGGGGCCAAAGGGGAGGGCGAAGGTTAAACCCCATCCAATCCCCTGTACTACGTGGCCCTGTACTGTCCTCTGACCTCTCACTGAAACCCCAAACACATCTGATGGGATTCCCTTTCACCAGGCCAGATCCAATTGTCTAATTAGTTGACTGACAATTGTACACCAGGGCGCTAATCCATCCATGCAGGCTGGAGCCTATGTTTGCATATTTGAAGAGTGAGGCACAAACCTTCGAAACTGACCAGCAGTTAATCACACCTACATTTTATCCATTTCTATGCTACTTGTCCTCTTTAGGGTAGAGAGTAAACTAGGCACTATCCCGACTACCATTTTAGCAAGGCACACTATTGCCAGATCATGGACTGATTGGCAGATGTTGGGCCCCATAGGGCACATCGAGACAAATGACCAGTCACACTCACACTCACAACCAAGGGCAATTTAGAGTTTCAGGGAACACAAGATGCCTTTTTTTTTAGAATGCAGAAAAATATCCATATATGCAATAAGTATAACAAACCTTAGAGCATTTTTCATTGTTTCAGCAGCAATAGTGGATAAAAGAAATACAAAAAAAGACTACTGTCCATGTATAAACGATTCATCCAGTGTTAAGTTTGACATTTAAGATCTGAATAATCAAATTGAATACACTTGCTTTCTTTATTATGGTTGAAAACAGAATAGGTAATGGCAGGTTAATCCATGAATACAGACCGAATTCCTGATATGATGATTTTGCTTGCTCTGTTTTGAACCAGGGAGTGCTAACTTTTATTTCTGACTTGAGAGTTGTATAATACACATTATCGTAATGAATATTTGTTCCATCCTTTTTTTCCAATGTATTTTATCTATTTAATTCTCGACTGATTGAAGTCAGCTGTGATAGGCCCCAGCACAGCCCTCGACACTCGTGAGGATAAATAGGTTCGGATAATGGATGGATGGATAATGGACTCTATGATTAAAACGATCCAGAAATGAATAATATAAAAACATTTCTATTAATATTAATTTTACATTGTAAGATATACCGTTACTGTGATGGGATGTTGAAAATATGAGCAAAGACGAGCTACAGAGTCCTCAATTGTGGCGATTGCATAATAAGGTGAATCACCATTTCACTTTTTCCTGATTTTTGGGGGGGCAGTGGCTTTTTGGGTACTGCTCTGTGATAAACTTGGGCCCCTAGCGTGAGTTGTCCCTTCCCCATTATATCAGAACTGGACACCTTAATTTGCATAGGCGAGTTTGTTTACTTGTAATAATTTGACACACTTCAACGACTACAGTGGGTGGCCCGTTGGGCGGCTGGTTAGCGTGTTGACCTCACAGTGCAGAGGTGCAGGGTTCAATTTCGGCTCCGGCCTCCCTGTGTGGAGTTTGCATCTTCTCCCCGGGCTTAGGTGGGTTTTCTCCGGGTACTCCGGTTTCCTCCCACATTCGAAAAACATGCATGGCAGGTTAATAGAACACTCTAAATTGTCCCTAGGTGTGAGTGTGAGTACAGATGGTTGTTCGACTATGTGTGCCCTGCGATTCGCTGGCAACCAGTTCAGGGTGTCCTCACCCCACTGCCCGAAGACAGCTGGGATAGGGTCCAGCATCCACCGCAGCCCTTGGGAGGATAAAGCGGATTGGAAAAATGGATGGATGATGAACTACTGCAGTGTGCAGTTAGCTAGCTAGCTAGCTATGCTCACACTCCAACAATGCATCTTCCCTGAATGCCACAATTTACAAGCTTGCTGTCATTTTATAAATTCACCAAGTGAAAATGAATACTTTGTGTTGTTACATATCCATACACCATATGACATGTTGAAATGTGCAAAGCAGTGCGAGTATGTATTGTATACTAGAAGTATGTGCTAAAGTGTCTGGCATTCACTGTGAGCCACAGGCCGAATAACATGACACTGCGTTTAATAATTGTCAGACTTTCCCTGAAGTGTCTTTATTATGTGGAGCCACACACCGACACAACACCAAGCAAGGCTGTGCCGCGGCGTCCGCAGTGTCAGTTCCCAGGAGCTCGCAAGCTAGCTGGTGTCTAGCACCTCTGGTCAGGGCATGGAAAGCCTCGCAATGGTGGGGAATATTCCGGCCACCAAAGTATATCTGCGCGGCAGACGTGTCGGGATGTGTCGGCTGATAAATGGATGTGAGACATAGTTGTGATTGATTGACAGTTGATGGTTGAGTGGGATGTGGTCGTGGCGCATTCAGCGCCCACGCCCACAGTGTTTATACAGGAACAAAGCTTGATTTTTTTTCACAATTTTGAAGCCTCATTTTACATACATGAAACTTTTATTAATATTAAAATTTGTCAGGGTTATTAGTAAGAGTCCTCAGTGGCATGTCAAATATACAAGACTAGGGAATACTGAGATTACATGTTAAAATATATTTTATATGTAGGACATATTATGTAAAAACATTTTCACAAGGGAAGCTTTACGTGCAATTTCACCGCTGCTTCAATATGAAATGGCAGCTGTACCATTAAGCTGGGGAGCATTGTAATTTCCACCGTTCTTTTCTATTTACACATTCAGAGGTCAGAAATGGCATTTGCTGATATGAAACAACTTTCCCAAAGGCATCAACACTGGAGGAATAAACGCAGTGGGGTGGGGGCACGCGCCTTTTGGGAAACACTAATATTCTCATTTCATACATTTATTCAATGCTAAAGTAATTATCAACAACATTCAGAATAGGCCATGTGACAAATGCTTAACGGGCTGCCTGATACAGGATGACAGGACATAGACGTAATCACCTGGGAGTACATCACTGCTGACACCTCTGGATCAAAGTGTTGTTGGTGAAGATTAATCATGGATTGGAAACGACTTCAGTGGCGCATCGCGCCATTGATGAGACACGAAGGAGTCGACATCTGCGGTTTACGAGAAGGGAAGTAATCTCCTTACAATCCCTGAAAATCTTTTGAAGCCTGACAACGCTCAGCCAAGATGACAGCCCGTGACCATTCATCAAAGTAATAAACTATAAAAGACAAAAATAGTCAGAGCATAGGTAGAAACGACGCATCGGACAGAGACAAATGGGGAGGAGGCTACTGTGAGATATAATTACAGAGTATGATATTGTCTCATGGTTCATAATTTGACTGGGAAAAACTATTTATCTTTGTTAACATTCAATAAATATAACAATTTTTCTGCATTCCGAACACGAACTGAGGAGCAATATGACTTCAACCATAAATGCATGAAAAAATAAAATGGCAAAAAAACAGATCCCATTGTTTGCTCTCTTTACAAAAATCCACATTTAAAATACAATAGACCATATTTATATTTCACTGTCCTGCCACAAGACATTCGAAATGTCAATCAAATGTTCACAGTTAAGCTTCTAGTCTGACAAAAGTTTCTGTGGAATTTCTTTCAAGCAAAACATTCTTCGAAATCTTCTCTACTTCAATTATGCTTTATTAATAACGGGTTTTACATTTTAAGGTAAGTATCAGCCCATACCAGAGACCATATTGGCTTTCATATACTATTGAATGACAAAATAAAAAAGAAAAAGTTTGGATTTGAAAAACAAGCATCGACTTGCTGTTCTGAACAAAGACGTCTTAAAAACGGGACCACATAGAGGGCAAAATCACCGGTGAAAACGGAACATTCACAGTCAATTGGAGTCAAGATGAGGCAAACACTTGTGTGTTGGAAAGACAACAGTAGAATGGCCATCCACTGCTTTCCTGGGGCCTGACATCTAGATTGCAGATGGATAAGTGCACGTTAAGACAATATCCTGCTGACCGAAAAAAAAAAAAAAATCATTTCTCATAGCTGCCTCTATTTACTGAAAGGTTGCTTGTCTCCCACCGGGGCCCCAGACAAATGAAAATGTTATTTCTCTACTCATGAACTCCTACCTAGTCTGCTTTTTCACTGCTGGCAATTTCATTTCTCTTCCAAATTTGACTTAAGCCCACGACTTCAGGGAAATAATGTCTCTCAAATAATCTTCTGCAGCTGTAATTCCAGGGTGTCGGGTCTTGTCTTTCTTTTTGAATCCAGCTGTCCATTTAGTATTTGCACACAGTATGGGTAAAAGTAATCTTTTTGTATGGGTCATGTGAAAGTAATGAATGGCAGTGTGGTGGCATAGTCAAAATTAAAAGCAATTGGTAGTCAACAATCTAGTCGAAAATGTTTCAATGCAACCCGAACTTAGGTCATTAACCCTTTCAGGGACAGCGGTTACAACAGTGGACAGCTTATCATGTCGTCAGGTTACAGGGTGCATGAAAGGGATAAATGTTACACGTCATGGTATTTACATTACTAGAATACCATCTGAACACATTCAGAGGGGCAGAAATCCTAAACCGAACATGAGCGTGTGGATCCACTGTCATAGTAGTTTGAGGACGCATTCACCTAGTCACGTAACTAAGTATATTAAATGAAAAAGGGATGTAAGTTTTGCCATGTCATATTTTCTAAGTCTGGTGTTTGCGTGCTCTAGGTGAAAATGTGCATGTAGAGTTTAGCGGAAGAAGCTTGGCAAGTGTTTTCGGGAATGTACCACAATAACACACTTTGGTATCTTCGAGCCTGAAGCTGTTGTACCATACAGGAATTTGGAAACTTAAGGTTTTGTTTTTCAAAAATGGGTTGAGAAGAGGTTTTGGATCTTTTTTTTTTTTTTTTTTTAGATCACACATTTGTAGTTGCTTCCTTTACCAACAAGGTAAATCCTCTTTTGAGGACGATCAGAAAATTCAGGTGTCGATACTTTTAGTATGTTTAGCGTACCCTTCAGTCAGCTTATCCTCTGTACATTGTCTGTGCTGTGTGGTTTGCCATCCATATCAGTCAAGAAAATCTTTGACAAAAGCTAATCACCCATTTACTCTGAAAAAGCTATAGTGGATGCAAAGAAATACAGTACATTATTATTCAACAGGATTGGAGGGGAAATGTACTCGATGGCGAGACAAAGTAATTTAGTGGAACACCTATTCTGTATTACTTTGCTTGAGACATCAATCTTCATCCATCCAACCATTCAGGTGTACTGGAGCCCAAACCAGCTGACTTTCATTGCTCTTCAGTTAATGTAAGAAACATATTTCTGGAATGCAGGAGGATGCTAGAGTACCTAGATAAAAGCCAGACAAGCACAGGAAAGATTCAAGCCCACAACCTCAGAGTCAGAACTCTGAGGCAGATGTGCCAACCACTTGTCCAGACTAGGCCTCCAGACCTCCATCCATCCATCCTTCCATTTTCCGATCCGCTTCATCCTCACAAGGGTCGCGGGGGGGGGTACTGCAGCCTATCCCAGCTGTCTCCGAGCAGTAGGCGGGGGACACCCTGAACCGGTTGCCAGCCAATCGCAGGGCACACAGAGACGAACAACCATCCTCGCTCACACTCACACCTAGGGACAATTTTGAGTGTTCAATCAGCCTGCCATGGATGTTTTTGGAATGTGGGAAGAAACCGGAGTACCCGGAGAAAAGCCAGAAAATCCACGCAGGTACGGGGAGAACATGCAAACCCCACACAGGGAAACCGGAGCCGGGATCAAACCCACGGCCTCTACACTGTTAGGTCGACGCGCTAACCACTGGCCCACCGAGCCGCCATGCCTCCAGACCTGCATATTAAAATTGTAGTTACTTTAAAATAATCCCAATCAACTTCATTTATAGAGCGCTGAAAGAACAATACAATTGACCAAAGGCCTCAACACAAATTAACAGAAACAATGAAAACAAAAAACACACCAAGGAACAATACATGCAAAACTTGATTCCAAACAGAGGTTAACCATATTGAACTACTTTTCCTGTTCAGCCTACATTACAAGTTGTTTATGAAAAAGCAGGTCATTTTGTGTTATCCAAATGCAGCCGCGTCTTCCCCTAGTGTCTCTCAACCAAACCCAACAAGATTTGACACAAACACACAAACACACAACCCAAGCCTCCCACACAGCTACTTTACCCTGCAGCTAAGCTCCCCAGTACACTCGCACACACAAACACTAGGGATTCACATATACAAAACATATACTCCAACACAAACATGTGTTCCCTCGGAGATGTTTACATCGATCTTAGGATACTCTTGTTGTCTGAATATTATGGGTAAAAGATTTTGCTTAAGTCGGGCAGGGATTCGAGGCACAACAATACATAAGCCAGTAAGATAGATAAGCGGGTGTGGATGATTCGCGAGAGGTACAGCACTGAATAGCCAGTAATCATGTGAGAGAGAGATGGTTTTGGACTCCTGGTGTCTCTGATTGTGTTTTCCGTGGCTCCCAGCTTGGGCCTGACAGGCCATTGTGATTTAAGTATGCACTCTAGCTCTGCTTGTCTTCAGGGGTGGAAAAAAAAAAAAGTGAGGCTGCACGTTTGTATTTTTTAATGTATGAAGCTTGTTGGACAATGTGCATTCATCGAGTAGAAATGTCGGTCAGTGGAGACCTCCATCACAAAAGAAAGCACCACTTCCCCTTATTCTCCTTCATGCAGCTATAGTTCTCACATTCCTCTCATTGCTATGGCAACTGGCGCTCTCTCCTTGGGCTCTGCATGCATCTAATCAGAGTGAGACCTCTGTGGAGACTCCTCTGGGCTCCACTTATTCAACTTACCCCACTGAAACAGCTTCATGATAAAAAAAAAAAAAAAGCTGGAACAAAGAGAGGAGACGACTCCCTTCGGGGACCTGGTATGAAATCAGAAATTTAGGTTAAAGGGGTTGGGTTACGGGAAACGCGGAAGTAATAGGTAGCCAGAAGCTGAAAGATGCGCAGCCGAGCCAAAAGCAGGGAGGTAGTGTGTGGCTGTGGCAAATTTCAGTGGAAATTAGTGGATGTGGAAAGGGATTTGTTATTGGAAGCCAAGGAGCCCCGAATGCTTGGCGAGTATCGCATGGCTCTGGCACCGGTTTAAGCTTGATAAGTCAAAATGGATTCTGGCTGAGCCTATTGATGTCATTCCTGAAAACATATGGATAGGATTCAGGCGCTCAATACTTTCAACCTTCAACAATGACATTCAACACCACTTCTTCAGTCCATTAATCTTCCATGAGAATAGATTTACCATCCCCGGCAGAGAGGAACTGCGTTCAGCCAAAGCCGTATTTACCACTTCAACTCACTCTGTATCGCTTTCAACGGTTGAAGAACCCAAGTTTACTGGATAAACGGTAACATAATAACCGCAGTTAAGGTCACAATGTTCAGCCAATTCGTCATATTCTATTTTGTCTTTGTGGCCACGGGGTGTGGTAAATAATTAGCGGCGATAAACTAGTCACATCTATTGTCAACCTGAGGGCTCCTCAGAGGTCACTGCACACAATTCTAATTATATTGCTACAGATCCATGCAAGTCTGACTAAAACAATTGCGAATGCATGAAGGCAAGGCGTGCCCGCAGCATTTTTAGACAAGCCATCCAAGGGGACCTCTCACAGTCCCCTGACAGACATTTGGCTGTTGAGATTTTGGCAGGGCAATTGAGACCGAGCATAATTTTGCCCGACTGCCATGACACAATGTGTCACAATCTGTTCATAACAAGCTGACTGCAGGCAATGAAAGTGGGAAAGCTAAATAAAAGACAGCGAGAGGAGAGAGAAAAGTGAACTTGTTTTTTTTTTCTTTTTTTTATGCCAGGGTGGTCATGTTGGACTACTTCCTGGGAGATTTGAGAGCAATTTACCGTGGGCCGTTTTTAGCTTAAAATTAAGCCTCATCAGCAATTTGTTTATACAAAAAAAATGTGACTAAAAAGATTAAAACAGGTTTCGGAGTGGATTTTTTTAAGAATCATTTCAACTTGAAACTGAAATCCCCAAATGCTCCAGCAAGCCTGTAACGATAAACAAGTTCCTTTTCAGATCTCGACATCCGGAACATTCAGGACAGCACTGAGTTTCCACACTGAATATATGAGGGCTAGAATGCCTTACAGTAACTGCCTCAAGCTTTAGCCACAAATCTACTGGCAAACAAAAACAGTCCATTTCGGCCTCTGGCTAGTGCATGTCACGGCTCGTGATATAATTTTGGCAGTACATCAAACTTGTTTACTCATTTGAAATGCCACCACACATGTGAATTTTAGTGCAGCGTGCAAAATACAGTGACTGATGTGGTAAGAAAATGCAACTTGCAGCAGCATTTCAAACTTTCCCAAACTCATTTAAATTTAGCCACGGGAATAGCAGCGTTGATGTTTTTATGGCATAATAAAAAAGTTGTTCATCAAATGAAGGTAACCTATTGACGTTTCACTGAACTAACAAAATGAAGCTGGTAATATATGACATTTTTAGTGACATTAATCTTTGTATTTACTAGCATGTGTTCTACGAGGGATGGGAATTAAAAAAACTTTTTCTGTTGGGAAACAGTTCCCAGTTTCAATTGCTCGGCATTGTTTACCGGTTTTGTAAGCGATTCCCTGATCAATTCCGGTCAAGATGAGTGACGTCACCGCGCAAATTGCAAAGTGACATTATTTACTAGCACGGCTACCGAGAAACATGGTGTCATCACGTTACTACGTTTGTGTACATTTTACAAGAAAGGATAACAAACAGCAACTTGGAAATGAAGATTCCCCGTGCCTGCGTGGGTTTTCTCCGGGGACTCCGGTTTCCTCCCACATTCCAAAAACATTGTCCCTAGGTGTGAGTGTGAGCGCGGATGGTTGTTCGTCTCTGTGTGCCCTGCGACTAGCTGGCAATCGGTTCAGGGCGTCCCTCGCCTACTGCCCGAAGACAGACGGGATAAGCCCCAGCATGCCCCCCGTGCCTGTAAAACGGATCAGAAAATGGATGGATGGATGGATCTAAAGGAGGAAACTAGCAAGATGCAATGAAAAGGCATTTGCACACACGGCACGTGGTAACTTTTCGATGATGGTCGTGCTTTTGATCCGGTCCGGAGTGCTCCGCCCATTACGAACATCAACCTAATCACATCCTCTCGTCAATACCCCAGGTAACTATGTTACGACCATTTCCACCTGATTGTAGAACCTGCTGCATGGGGAGTGACTGGCTAGGAGGCTGGTGTTACTCGTTCCAGTCTACCATTAGCTTCTCCTTTCACTGAGGCAGGGAAAAGTGAGTTCTCAGACCACAGCTGGACTTCAGTTGATTGTATCTGTCGCTGGCTCACAGCTATTTTTGTAACATATGAGTGTTGAAATCTTGCTGGACATTATTGTGTCATTGCCACCGAAGGATCTAGGTTGTATTTTGTAAATTTTTAAAAGAAATATATCCTGGAAGGTTATGTTACATTTCAAAATGTATGTTGCAATTAAGACATAAATCAAGTGGATGCTAATCTGCATGCCCCACCAAAAAAAAAACATCGCCAAGAGAATCAATAAAGAATTGAATTGTGAAACAAAATCAATAATGGAATCATAATCGTAATCAAATCCCATCCCTACTAACATGTTTCTGTGTTTCATGAAATTTGTTCCAGTGTACAAAAAAGCAGTTTTTGTTCGGCATTTTGTTCCCTGACTGCACCGAACGTAAATGGCCTTCCAACCAAGATGTGTATCGTTACATCCCAAGCAATCACCTTTAAAATAGCTTGGATACACTTTGGATGGTACACGGGCCTATAAAAAAAAAAAGGTAAGGGAGGCTGCGTCTTGAATTTACACACATGCTCTGTATAACAGTTACGCCTGCTTATGTTGGATCCGCACAATCTCAATATATGTTCCCAGTCACTGACATTTTATTCAACATCAACTATTACATGATGCGGGGGAGCATCATACATTGCACTGTCTATCTGTCCAATTACTTTATCCCGTTCACGACTTCTGGTGAGCAGAAGCTGATCCCAGTTGACCTTTGGGCGATAGGCAGCGCAAACCGTTGACTCAACTCAACGGTATTTATAGAGCAATTTAAAACAACCACCGTTGTATACAAAGTGCTGGACATGGAGCAACTAACATATACAACAGTAAAGCAATAAATCAATAACAAAGATGGTAGAAAGTACCAAACAGTAAAACTAAGATCAAATCTGAGTCATGCTGAGTCAAATGCCAAAGAATACAAGTGAGTTTTGAGGCTTGCCAATCATAGCGCACATAATAGTTTTCAACATATCATTTTGGATTGTCATTTCTTCAAGTACACTTACATCTCGATTGGAGATGATACACTAAAAAAAGGGTAATTAGTTCATGGCTTTTATTCTGCTTTGTTTGGAACATCATCAAAATTTTGGGGAAAAAAACAAAACAATTGAACAGTAAAAAAAAAAAAAAAAACCCCAGCTCATTTGACGCAAAATACACACAAAAATCACACACACACACACACACACACACACACACACACACACACACACTGTCCTCCACAAGATATCCAATGATAATGAGCTCATTATAGGTACAACAATCCTACTTTCATATCTTGCCTTTAATGGGAAACATTTCAAATCAGTTAGGGGCAGACAGAGAAAGTGATAATTGATGCGGCAATTACAAATTCGGTGTTGGAGCAAATTGTCCAGCATATCTGGACACGCTGTGTGACTGTGACCTCATTTATATCTGAGTGTTAAGCAATAATTGGAGAATGTATCGAGGAGGTGGGATGGGCACAGCGCGACGCAGGAGCAGCTCCACTCATGTTCCATTAAACAGTCCGAAACTGGGAATCAGCTCAGACAAGACGCATGTGGAAAGGTTCCGACAGCCAAGTTTCAAAAAAAATCAAATAAATAAAAGGATAGATTTTGTGGGTACGGGGAGATCCCATCAAAATGGTGGGCTTTACAACAACAAATATACTTTATGACAGTAATTGGTTTCTAAAAGCTGTAATTTCAGCATTTAGAATGGTTTCACCACATGCCCAGTGAATTCTGCACAGGCTGTCATGTTTTCAACCAAAACGCCAGTAATGACTAGGTCCAGTTTCACAAACCGTGGCAGAGACGTTGGCAGTGTGTCGGGTTGAAACCACTTCAGACGCATGAGAAGATGATGTGCTTGACTTTAAACAACATCACTTCCAGATGTTTCATTACAAACCGGCGTTCCAAGACCTCAGTGAAAGCAAACCCTCTTACTTTTGAGAAGCCAGGGAAGACTGGCAGGGATATTAGCAACATGCACTTTATGTTTAGTGGGCGGGAGGGGAAAGCATGTGGTCTGGTGGGAAATTCATTATAAAATCAGAGCAATGGACTCAAGTGCTGGGATTGATGTGTTTTCGAAGTAATACAATTCCGTCAGTGTATTATGTTTTGTTTGCAGAGAAGTCATTTCAGAAATTTTATAAAAACTGGTGGACGCGCACTTTGCAATGCATTTAAACAATCTTGCAAAAGCATTAAGTTGCAGTTAGCCACAATTACACTATTCAGCTCGAATCATTTTTGAGAGGAAATTATGGCATTGAAAGTTTTGACGAGAACCTCCGCCGGCGCATGTATGCTTTAATGTTGCCCCATGCTAACTAATAACTAACAGAAGACAGTATATTCTCAGTTGAACGATTCAATGGATGCCAGAAAGATCCGCACGCGGCCGTGGAGCCCTTTTTTCTGCTTGATGCAGAAGATTGGCTGATGTGTCCAAAATGGTTCGTACTTTTATACTGTCTTGGCCGCCTCCGCACAGGAGGGCGGCTCAGCCTAGCCCATGTGCCAATGTGTGTCTTGATGGTCTTAACTGGATTCAATTGGATACGTGTGCCACAGATAAAGAAGCCAAGCAGCGAGACAACGGCCTAGCTCAAGTCACCTATCTAGTTATCTTTGCCAAAGAGGCCTCATCGAAAAGTAATATACTGTGCGTAATTGAGTAGTTTTCCAGCATTTGTCTGTTGCCAGGGAACTGATTTATTTTGGGAGTAGGGCACACCAATACTCACGTGTCTTGAACAAAAGTAATATTGAGCTGAACATTTGATATCATTGCCCACAAAATTTGTGTAATATGTGGTAGCATTGGTGGTGGTGGTGGGGG
>NW_017806158.1:978377-1002621 GCF_001891065.2 Hippocampus comes
ATATATATATATTTTTTTTTAAACTTCTTTTCTGTTTTTAATAAATGCGTTTTTTTAATGTCTTGAATTTTTAAAAAGTTATTTTATTGTTTTTCGCTAATGAAGGGTTCGGTGAATGTGCATATGAACTGGTTGGGTTCAATTCCACTAACAAAGGTTAAGAACCACTGATCTCGAGGTTTATTCATTATTATCTGTTTCTTGTACTACCAACCATTGGGCGCTGACCCAGCAATCCAAAGCTTTCTCTATCGCACCCCCGTCTTATCAAGAGCTTTTGGGTAGAAAAAAAGAAAGACAAAAAAAAAAAAAGGAGTAACACGCTGTTTACTTGCGATCGCAGGGCCGTAATTGCCAATTTATTTGATAGGCAGCTGGGTAATGATGGCATTTCACCCCTTGCCACAGAGACTAAAGAGGAGTGATTCATCCCAAGCTCCCCTTCCCTCCCTGATCCAGATGACTCCCTCTGCTTGGGACCGCCGCTTGCCTCAATGCCTGCCACCCAGACTGAAAAGGGGTGGGGTGTGGTGGGGGATGGCCGCCATGTCGGCTTCAAACAAACCCAAAAAGGAAGCCGGCACTTCAGAGGAAATGCAGCTAAGCCTGCCAATTTAGCTGGGGTTTGGAGGGTTGAGGCAAACACAACCGAGCTGATATGCCATTTGTACGCCTTAATGAGCTGGCAGCATCGGGTGCAAAGGGAAGGACAGTGCGAGAGAGGAGGCTGCCAGACCTGACCTCCTCTGGCCTGTATTGTCCTGCTAGCCAGCGCCAGGCCAAAAAAAAAAAAAAAAATCAGTTCATCTGCTTCATTGCAGCATCCTTGCACTATGAGGGCAAGAGAGGGCTCAAGCAAATAATTTGTGATATGGTTGTCTGACGAATAGCTAGATCCTGTCTCACACTGCCTCATGAAATGGATTTATGGCATTTTGCTTTGTCTGGTTGCAGCGACCCTGTTCCAGTATATTTGATCATGTTTCATGAAGAGCACAGAAAAGCCAGCAGACTTCAACATGAGCAGATAACCCCTTCGGTCAAATTTTAAGCCGAACATAACATAACGCAATGTTTGGAACGATAGCACCACGTGTCATGGCGCTGTTTTGTTTTGTCTCCAGCAGGTGGCAGTGGAGGGCTCATCCTCCTGTTCCGCACCTGTCTCTCATCATGTCATTATCTGTCACCTGTGAGACTGTTATTTCGAAACTTTCGTCGCTCTCCATTTTTTTTCCTTCAACGTGTCGTATTTCTAGTTTGTTGTTCTTGTTATCTTCAGGTAGCTTTGGTATTGCTATCCTCAGTGCGTTTAGGTTTACTTATTGATTGGCTTCGCCTTGTCATTTTAAGTGATTGTGCGGTTTTATTTCTCTTGCCTTTTGCGAGCTCTTTTCATTAATCGTATTATTTTACCCCGGGTTGCTCCGAGCGATTTCTTGTCGATCTCGCGACCAGTTTTTGTCACAATAAATTGTTTTTGTATCCGATCCATTTCATTTTTTGGAATCCCCTTCAGGTCTGGCTTGCTCCGGCATCATAACACCATGGAGATTTTTTTTTCACTCTTTCTCTTTATCCGGCAAACCTTCCAGTCAGGGTGCATAGCTCTGCACTAGAAGCTCCAACTTGCACCTATTGTGATGTGTGTGGGTTTTTACAATGATGCTGGAGGGGACTTGTTCAGGAACCTGCGGGGGACCTGAAATGAAGACCCACACAGTATGATGGTCTAAAGTGACAAGAGAATGATGGGGGTGTCTCAGTCAGTCTTCATACTTTCCAGCTTTCAGCAGCTCTTCTGAAGGCATGCTCAGTGTCCTGCAAGGTGTTTTAAGGCGAGGGGAGAAAAAGGCCTGTACCTCTTTCTATCCTCCCGAGAGTCCCAAATGGAAGTCCAGGTGGGAGTGATTATCGAGAGGGCGACAGATGCTTCTTGAGAACAAGCCAGAGAGTGCGGTTGTGGTTTAGCTGTTTGAGAAAGCCTACAATTTTCAACAAAAATAATAGATAGTCATGGGACTTTATTTTGCCTTGATGCCCCCTTCCAAAAACGAACAAAATAATATATACTGTGTTGTAATTCCAATTTGGGTCAAGGACGATTGTAAATGATTAAACCAAAAAAGAAAAAAAAAATTGTAATGTGGTCTCATATTGAGCAAATTGAGCTACATTCATTAAACAGGACTTGTGGATTTTAACCCCAAAACTAAATGAGCATTTCATATGATTTTTAAATCCGCCATAATAAATAAATTAACATAAAACAATTGATTGAACTACTACTGCCTACACATAGCTTCGTAGAAATGACCTTACATTTGGGCTAGTTCAGTCAAGTTTTTAGGGCACGTAACTGCGTTCGAAACAGTTTGATCAGTTGATGTCTCGGAATTTTGGTTTGAATGAGCAAATGGTGGATATTTTAAACTGAAATTTGTCAGCCAATCGGAGAAGGTGGTTTACTGATTAGACGACAAAAGAAAGGGGTCGGGGAAAATGTTAAGAAGTAATGAAGTAACATTTTACTCAAGATTTTCTATCGGCGATATGATATGATACAAGCAAAAAGGCATTTTTTTTCCTCCCCAATACAAAAAAACTCAAATTTCTCCAGAACTTAGCGTCTCATTTTCTAAATTCTTGGTGTCTTGTACTCTGGTTGACATGGTCATTCCAACCAGTATTTTGACAGACTGTTATTTTGGGGAAATTGTATCACGTTGTTAATGATATGTGGCACAGATTATGTATTTTCCCCACAATAGATCAAGTCTTTCTCGTGGAATGTCCAATCTTACGAACAATCATAGGAAAAAAGAAATTGTATATGAAGTGAGGACATAACTTCCTTGGTGGAGGTAATAAAGCTTTAGTTTAGTTTAGCAAGACGTTTGAATTCCTGTAACGCGTAGCTGTAGTGCCATGACATTTGGGCTAATACAGTCTTGTTAGAGTCTCAACAGATAACAAATGTCTGGTTTCATGATTGTACATGGCATTACAGCGAAGACAGTCCACGAGTTCGGCATGCGCGCGGCGGCGGTGCCACCGCAGCGCAGGCTGACAGAAATCAGCAACTATCATTTCAATTTCAACATCAAATTACTTATTTCATTTCACGCCTAGTCAAGCGTCAAAGCTACATGCAGAATCGGTTGTGCTCTAGTTGTTCGGCCATGTCTTTCTCAAAGACTAGCTCATCTCGCAGCTGACGGCTTTAATTATGGCCAAATATAACATTGCTACACTGCAGATTCGTCGTACAAATCAAATGATGCGTGTTCACGTGTTTGTGTGTGTGTGTGTGTGTGTGTGTGTGTGTGTGTGTGTGTGTGTGTGTGTGTGTGTGTGTGTGTGTGTGTGTGTGTGGCCACTTTATCCTTGTTCTGAGCGTCTCCGAATGGAAAATGGACCTTGGTCAGGGCGAGGTGAGGTATACACTTCTCGACAAAAGGTATTGGAACAGTGACCCCCAATTCTTTTATTTTGTTTGCAAACTGAGAACAAATTGGTTTGATATCAAAACAAGGTTAGGGTTAGGCTGTTTTTTTTGTGACAGAACATTTTTAGGGCAGCAACATTCTTTACTTACAGACTTAAAATAGACTTCATACTGAAAATTGAAGGATGACTATTTACGTGTACATAAGTGCTTTGCTTGCCATACCATTGTTATTCTATTTGGACGGTGCAGAAATTGGCATGACCAACCTGTTTGTATTCTGCTTTTGTGATACTTCTCCAAGGCTTTAACCATACCTCTTAAAATTATTGTTTGTCTTGAGCTAACTCCCATGAGTATCCTCTTTTTAAGTATTGTCGTTTTCTTCTTTGCAGTGTTCACGCAGCGGTACCATTGTTGATGGTCAATTTCAACACATGACAATTTCATCAATTTTTTTACTTAAAAGAAGACAGCTTTACTTTGAAACGAGAATTTGTATTTGATTATCGCTTTATCTTCATCATTCTTGACATCATCTTTGCTGTGTGAGTACATAGTTTTCATTGTACAATATTTTTGTGTTATTCATTGACCTTAGGCTCTTTTCATTTATTACACGTTTAAATGAGTTTGTATCCTTTTAAGAGTGTGTTTAAAGACCTTTTAAAAAAATAAGTGCCATAAGTAAACCCATATTTTTAGGCTTGCTTCTGGCCTTTTCAGCAAAGTCCAGCTAGCAATCCACTGGAAAGTTTTTCTTTTTATTTTAAAATGACTTACCTTAACTAGAATCCTGGTCAGTTATGCTGTGCCTTTGGTGTTGTAAATTCTTGTTGTGGCTAAACTAGCAATACATCACACATTCGTTGCAATGAGTATTCAACATGGGCTGCATTTGGAAATTCCCTCTGACGCGCTGACATCACTCTCAGAGTTTGTGTGTTCGGAGAGGCAGAGCTTGATCCCCTCTTATTAATTTCCCAACCTATGTTATAAGTCAGAAGCTTGTGCGTCAACTGTTTTGTACTGGTTGCCACACTGGACTCTGACACTCCTTTTCGGGAGGACTCTGAATACCTGAACAGCACATGAGAACAGTTTTCTAAGGTTCCTAACAGTTGAACTCAAGCAGTGGGTGCTCAGAGAGTTCCCAAACACATCCATGATTAAGGAACGGGGATTTTTATGTCTCAGTCCGAGCTCTTCGTGATTTTTTTGAAAAGAAAAAAATATATATCAATTTCAAAACAGCGACTTATATTCCAGAAGGACGGATATGTATTTTTTTTTTCTTTTTCATTTTACATTTTTTTTGCCTGGGGCAACTTATACTCCGGAGTGACTTGTAGTCCAAAAAAATATGACCCTCGCATCTTTGGGGATGTGAAGGACTGATCACATCAGACCCCTTAGCTGTATCTGGTGCCTTTGTACATCCAAAAATCATGGTGATATTGGACCATAGGGGGGTTTGAAGCCATTAAATTAAAAAGCCATACTGGTACTCACATCTGTCAGTCGGTCTCTGGAGCTGCACCTCATGGAAGGCTTGGACTCCCCACTCACGCTTTCACTGTCGCTGTCTTTGCGCTTGTTCTGTCCCGGCTTCAACTGCTTGAACAGAAAATGAGACCACAGGTTAGCAACATGAAGATTAACTACTCCAGCTATACAGTACACAAGTTGCTGGCCAGTGAAGGCCTCCCGCAGAATTCAAGTCGTAAATATGTGGGAATTGGCAGGAGCTGAGGAGATGTCTATGTTAATCCGTTTTGTTTCTCGGTCCTTTCAGCGGCCGTCACAACACTTGCCAATGAAAGACACCATCTGATATCGCAGTATGAAGCTACTCGCAGCTCGTGAAACAGAGAACAGGGACAAAGCCCCCTCCAGAACCTTTAAATGGAGCCACTATCCTTTCCAAGCAGACACCACATGCTGAGACAGCAGGAGCTGGGCAAGTGTTGTGTTCTAGCCAGTCAGTTGGAAATGAAGCAAAATGAGTCGAATGAAGAGGACAACGGGCCAACCTGCAAGCATCTGAGACTCTTCAAAATATGGAGAACAATAAAAGACTCTTGGGAGCGTAGAGCTGAGCGGAATGAGGTGGTTGTATAGTCCCTGTCCAACTGTGTGATTGAAGTCCACCGAAAGTGTCTGCTCTGTCCCTTGCAGACCAGACAAACACTGCAGGTTTCATTTCAAAGCCCATAAAAAAAGCTGGCTTTATGGGACAGCGCAGTAAAGTACGGCTCAGCCACTTAATAGGAAAAGTAGAGAGATGCTCTGCATGCATAAAAGAGCTTGGACAAGAAGATGATGGCACATTATTCCTGTCCATTTGAAAGGGGGTGTGAGGCTTTTGAGCCATATAAACTGTCTATTTTCCATCCACTCCTTTCAGGGTATTGGCCACCATTTGGTGCGATTAAAGGCCACAAGGCAGGGGAATAGTGACTGAACTCTTGAGTTGAGCAGATAATTAAAATGATTTTTTCCCCCCTTTTCTGTCGACATTAGTAGTGTGAAACGAATTCTATTCCTTGAGAGAATTGCATGGCGGTTACAAGGCGGGTGGATTCGCCAGAGTGCTGAGCGTGATAAGAGAGTTGTTGCATTGGGAATGCCTGATGGGCCTGCGTTACTGCTCCGTTGTCTACCAATGTGTGTGAGTGTGTCTTTGTGAGCGTATGGTCAGACAGAAAATAGCAAACGCTGGAGAGAACCAAAAGCGTTAAGAGCACAGACCCAAGGCCACCAATGCCCTGTGCTGTGATAGCACTAATTACATAGAACACTTTTAATTCCCACCAAAACCAGAGAACATTGTACTTCTTTTTTGTGTAAATGCCACATTGTCCGAGGAGAGTTGATGGGCAGTTGCAAGGAAAAAAAGCAAAATAATGGTGATATTGGAGTATTCACTCCGACCCAGAAACAGATTCCTCATGGAGGGGGTTGAGCTATGCTGACTATGTTCCCCTGTGAAGCTCCTTTGTCAGAATTTAGCATACTTATTACTCAACCTGCCCCTTTGGAAACATGTTGCAGAAGTGGTGGACTGCTACTGCATATACTCGTGAAGCAAAGCAAAATATTTTGGATGAATAAAGGTGGAATAATAGAAATTTTTTTCTAAGGGTATTCTGGTTTCCCCCCACTTTCCAAAAACATGCATGGCAGGCTGATTGACTACTCTAAAAATTGTCCCTCGGTGTGGGTGTGAGCATGGATGGTTGTTCGTCTCTGTGTGCCCTGCGATTGGCTGGCAACCGGTTCAGGGTGTCCCCCGCCTACTGCGCAAAGAAGGCTGGGATAGGCTGCAGCACCCCTCGCCACCCTTGTGAGAATAAAGCGGATCAGAAAATGGAGGATGGATGGGTTAGGCAGCGCATTGGTAAAATTGTCTGTTTTTGCTGTCTCTTAAGTCCCCACGCCTCCCCTACAAAGTATTTGCAATGTTCGATGATTTTAGTCAAAACTGAGCTTCACTATCTTTGCAAAGACATCAAAAATTCAGTTGTTTGACATGTAATTGGATCGGAACTTCATGTCATAGCTGTTGAGTGAGCAAACGCCAGCCATGAATGAAAACTTATTTTTTCCATGAGTTGCAAAAAAGAAAAAAGTTGACAGCATCTTTACGTTTTTTTTTTAATCCTGATTTAACATCAAGCTGATGCCGCAGTATTAAATCTGCAGAGGTGTTCCATCTTACCTCATTCAATGACAAACCTTGCCTCCCTTTTTTTTTTTTTTTTTTAAACTGAGAATAATTAAAAAAAGAACTTGTCCAATAAAGACATCCTAATAAAGTGAGGCTCATCTTTCAAGGATATTAAATAGCTCAGGACCTGATTACACAGCTATTTGAACACCTATCCCTCAGCTTGTTCTCTTTAATTTGCCCCTGAGCTCCTTTAAATGACTTCAGAGAGTACATTTTACATGTTTTTTTTTCACCTTCTCTTTTTCAAATGTCCTCATGATAAATTAATTTATTTTCCAGTCATGATGAAGCGACAGCTAAACCAAACAGACGAAATTCTGGCCGTCACTGCAATTCAAACCCTTGTAATTTACTGTTCTTCCGCGCAACAATAAATCTGAATGAGAAGCCCGTGTCGTCCGTATGCGGGACCTCTCCTATTAACAGCTCTGGTGTGATTACTCTCACTAGGCAGGTAGATCTTTTAAACAGCCCCAGTTTTATCTCCGAGAACGAACAGCGCTACTCATGCACTTTATTGCAATCAGCCCTTATCTATAAAGCAGAGGAAATGACTTTGTCTGCATAATGTCTTCTAATTTCTTCGTGGTGAGAACGGAAAATTACAGGACGGGGTCAAACCCGTACACATTGATTAAAAGATCAACCTGAGCCTGTATGCGTAACATTTTTCAAAGTAATTAATAATATACTTATATTTGTAAATGTACATGTTCGACAGGAATATGTATGAAAATTAACCCGATGCATTGGAATGCCTTGCTTGTTTTGACACTGCAAAATGAGTTGATTGATGTTGTGGCTAAGTACAGAGGAACCCACAATTTCAGAAATCAAAAGGATAAAGCCTTGCGCGGTTATTCCGAATAACCGCGCAAGTACAAGTCTTTCCTCATTTATACAAGACAATACATTTTTATTTACGTCGCGCTTTCACTGTCAAAAGCGCTGTACAGAACATTTCACATTTATTGGCACAGACATGCTCCTTTTGATGCTGAAATGAGTTGGCACGGGTTAAAACTATCAAAGATGAAGTCGCCCAGAGCTCTTTCCCGTAGCTACAACGCAACGGCTTTGCTTTACTTAGAATAATAACAGGGAGGAGATACAATTGACGCATGTGTGCCAATGCAGCATTCCCTTTAAAGCTTACATCCATTTTGTTCAAAATGCTGAAATCACATTTCTGCCAGAGCCGGAATGATAAATACGATACCTCAAATTAACTCCATATTGGTCAAAATGTAACCGATGTATTAATTTATTTGCTGCACAGAGAATCTGTCAGGCTGCTCTTTCTTTGCCAGTGCTGCACTCTCTGTCTCAATTGACTGCATTTTTTTTCGAAACCACTAGCGCAAGGGAAGGATTTGAATGACAAAAACTGAAGCAAACACTTCATTTAAATCTCCTGTATGGATTAATTTGAGTTGAACACAATGACAGAGTGAAAACCGTTGATAGACATTTCACTTTAGCAAAGCATTCCTTGCAATATGGCCCATACTTTTTTTTTTTGAAGGAAACAAACAATGTGACCGACGTTCTCCTGCAGTATGTTCGCATGCTGCTATACAGGTAAGGCTTGCTGGACAGGTGACATTCAAGCGACTGAATTAGGTAATGTGGGAGCTGCAAGATGCAAATGACTGTAGGAGTGGTTTTGTGACATCGGCTTAATTGTTGAAGTCAAAATATGTCTAAATTGGATGACAACAGCTCTTCACTCTCTCTTACACTGTATATCTAACATTGTGTGTCGTAACTATTGTGAAATTTCACCAAAGAGTTCTGGCTTGTGAGATTCGAGGCAATGAAGCATGAAAGTAGACCCTGGTAACATTTCGAACCGCAAATGCATTTTAGACCGAGCCATGCACACCTAACCTAGCGACCCACCATCCTTATGATCCTCATCAGACAAAAAAAAAAAAAAGAAGGCAGTAAGTGGAGAGGGCTGCCTTCTCTATTCGAGCCTCTGTGGGATTCTGTTGCCTTCAACTCCTGGTTTCCCTTAGATACGCACTGCAGCAGCTGCGGAGCTCGGCGGTAATAAAACCCAGAACAGTTTAACATCTTTTATTGTTCTTATGCGGCTCTCAGAACAGCTAACCTGTACTCGCAGGATCTGGCAGTGAGAATTCCACCAGGGTGGCAATGAAAGAGGATCTCATTTACCTAAAAGCGCTTATGAATTTTTAATTTGCTTTAACAAGTAAATTAACAAGTCCCTCATTTGGGAAGTTTTATGGCTGCTTGCCACTGAGGGAGAACCATGAAAGTTTTATAGATAATCCACTCGCAGGGAAGCATTGCTGATAATAAATTGTCTATTTCCTGGGGCTTTGTCGTACCCGTTGGTTTCCACTGACTACACTTTGAATATCTCCTTTTACGCTGCCTTCAGAGGTCCATATACTATGGTTATTAAATTGCTTGTGAGGCTCACTACTCTGCAGTGAAAATGAACAACTTGAGGAATTCTGGTGGACTTCACACAGGTGCTTACATGTAGCGATCGGGAGCTCTACTGCCATACATTGCAACACATTAAACACAACTAATTACAGGCCTTGAAGCCTCATATAAATCGTCTTCACAATCTACTGTATATCCACTACATCTCCTGTATACTGGGGGTATTGTGATTCCACTTTTGACCACTAGATGGTGTTACATTTAATTAGGTTGAGGCAGATTTGCTTGTTGGAAAGAAGAATGAAACAGGAAGCACCGCATTTCATCACAGCTTACTTTTTGTTGAAACGTATTAATACTGCTGTAATATGCATGTGTTTTTCCTATTTTAAGTACCTAAAAAGACCTGAAAAAAAATCAATAGCCGTAAATGCTATCAAAACAAGCAAACCTCGGAGCAGGAGTGCCCAACCAGTGAATCGCGTTTGACTGGTAGAAGCTCCTAAATGGACCGTGGGGGGCTGTAGCGGGAGGGAAAAAAGGGAAATTTGTGTTGTGTTGTGTGAGTTATTATATATATCTATCTATATATCTATATATATATATCTATATATATCTATATATATATATATATAGATATCTATATATATCTATATATATATATAACAATGAATTTTGACAACCATATGTCAATAAATAGTACATAACTACAATTGTACAATATACGTGGCAAAAACAGTCAGCAACATTGTATAGTGCAGAAAATATATCTATATATATATATATATATATATATATAGATATATATATATAAAAAACTGCGGTGGCGGCCTCGAATTTTAGCTCACGGGTCAGTGCTGTGTGCTGTCAAACCGGAGAGACATGGTGGCGGCACAGGTTTGGGTGGACGTCGCAAGAGTAAATCGGCACCGTTGCAATACAACCCACCACCACAACTCCCCCTACAACCCATCGCGGGATTGCCGAGTTGGTCTGGAGGTGGGTTTAGTGCAGATACTAAAATCACCTTGACTTGCTTGACAACAGCATTTGGAAAGTGCTGCTCCGGTTTAACACACAGCAAGCTTTATCAGATAAGACTAGCAAGTGAAAAGGGGACCTTAGGGTTCGTCAGGGCCAGTGAGAGAGCTGACAAGAGGACCTACAACATCTTTCTGACAGCGGCTGTGTGGAGAGCCCACCAGCATGGCCGGACGCTGACCCGGTGCTTTGCTGCGAGGCCCTGCTGCTCTAACTGCCACAGACAGCAGTCCCGCCTGCCCCTCGTGTCACCCATAAGTCCTCGTGCCACACTCGGTCGTGGCCTGTCACTAAGCATCAGCCCATTGCTTCCCTTGCCCCAGATTTGTTTATTGTTAGCTCTGTGTGGGGGCAAAAAGGTCACAGGCATACGGTGTGATAATCATCCTAAATACCGCTGTTAGTTAATCATGGTGACTAAACATATCAGACATTCTAAGCAGGTTTACTGTACGCTAAAGCCAGTTGTTAGCTTGCGGTTAACGTGTCGTTCACAGCTGGGCTGAAGCCGTTCATAACCATGGGGAAGTGCCGTTTCCTCTCCTTTTCAATCTTCTAACATCATTGTGCGGAAGCATCTCTGGAGACCTTGTCAGACATCATTTTCCAAGAAATGGATAGATCAGTAGGGCTACAGAGGTGGCTTTTTTCGCTTCTGTGCTGGAATGTGAAGCCAGAGCAAGGATATGAGCCACTGAGGACTAGTCACAGTAGCCGCAGGGTAAAAGCATCTTGAGCAGAGTGGCAAATGGAGGCTTGGGGGGTGTGGGGGGGGAACAAGAGGATGGGGGGGAATGCATGGCTGAGAGCACTGCCTTGATCTCATCAGTCATACTAAGGACTCCATTTCCTCCACCGCAAGCTGGAGGCTACTGAAGTTTGTGGCTGCATTTATCTATTGCCATAAATCCTTGATTTATGACGACATTACAGACAAATCAATATGCTTTTAACATCCATCCTCTGGCCTGCGTCACAAGCACCCCACTCCTCTCTCACAAATGGTCATATAACGCTGGAGTCTGGTGCACTGAGTTATGGGGACAATTCCCAGATTTAATAATGAAAGGCGCTAGTGGGGAAAAGTTAGTGCTGAGAAGAGGGCAGCAGGAGACACACACTCTCAGATCATATCTGAACATCTTGTTATAGAGGCCAAGCGTGGCAGTAAAATAACCCCCTCCCCACCCCTCTTGCCCACTTTACACACCTCCAATTCCCTTAAAAGGGAGGGGGACGATGGGGAGGAGACCAGATGAATGCTCATCACCACATAACTACTCATCAAAAAATGTGTGCGCAATTAATTGCATGGCTCCCCAGCTCTTCAATCTGTGCTACAAAGTTATAACTTCAATATTGGCTCTCAGAGACCCATCCAAGTATAGCCACAACTAGCGTGCCAACGAAATAAATAAATAAATAAATAAATAAATAAATTAAAATAAAACAAAACAAAACAGCTCCCAGAGCATGGGCGGCTTCAATAAAAAGAGGTATGGAAAAAAAAAGACAACAGAGAAAAAGACCTCTGCTAACGGCTTGCAGGGGCTATCATTTCTCTTTTTTATTGCCATTTATTTTCCTCCAGGAATTCACTGCCGGTATATTGGCAGGCCTTCCAGTAGATGGATGCAATGAAATTTAGCACAGACACTTAACACTGGGTCAAGCCTTGTGAGCAGCTCATGTGGTAGGAATATGATAGACAAAGCCTCTAGTGTAGAAAAAAAATAAAAAAAACAAAGAAACAATGACATAAATAGTAGCATGATGCTAAAACATGTCAAGGGTTCTCTGGTGAAAAATGGAACAAGAAACAATGGGATGGCATCATCATGGCTGAGAACCCACCCGACGAGCACACAGCTTAACTGACATGTTTAAACAGTGTCACTCTTCAGTTAAGAAAGCAATGAGCCACTTCTGAAACTCAACAATCAATAAATTATAATTGGTTTATAATGACCGTACAGGAGTACAAAAAAAACATGACAGAAAATTGGATGAACTAAGACCATGTTGGCTGTGGTCAACAACCTCACCAATAATGAAATGTTTGCATTCACGCGGGGGACTTTCCATTACTAAGTAGCGAGGATGGGAGGCGAAGGTCATGAGATCACTCAATGAGTTCTTGTTAGCAGGTGGATATTGAGGACAGACGGTCAGTGATGTGCTCCGAGTGCTGGTATTAACCAAAATGAACGATATTATCTCACTTTAGCTGCATTTGGCTCCATCTGCACCACGATTCAGGGGATTAGGGGAGGCTGTAAAAATAACGGCAGGATATGCATTTCCTATCCGGCTGACCTGAGTGCATGCCCAAGGCCAACTCCATCATCAGTAATCTCTGCAGCAAATGTCCTCATCGAGCCACCTTCCCAACATTCCCATCTGCCGTTATCAAGTCATAAAACAAGAATAAAATAAGCAGAGTTTGTCTGTGTTGTTTGGATTATGCTAGCAAACATCTGCTCTGGCACCTCTTAACAAATCAACAACGGGCGACAACAAAATCGCAGTGAAAACGGCGCGATTGCAGCTGAAATGATCATCGTGTGAGGTTATTCACACGAAACATGCAGAAACAGCGAACTGCATAGTGATGTAAATGAATAGACGAAGCCAAGATGTTGACAGACATTCACCTCATAATCCGACTCAATTGTATCATGAAAATATCGCATGGTATGGGTGTCGCAAATACTTAGGCAAGACAGTCAGCCTCGCAGATGATGCTGTTCCAGTGATGCCTCTCTGACACAAAAACACCAATATGACTGTAACAAATACTTTGCATGACATTAGGTGGTGCCGAGGTTGCGAAGAAAAAACACAAAGATATATCTCGTTCAAGATCATAATGCAACGTACAATGTTCTGCGCGTTATTAGAGGGGTGTTTTCTGGAGAAATGTTGAATTCTCAACCAACTCAAACTCAGGGGCAGTTGACTTCAGAGGTTTAGACAGGAAGTCGACAGTCCGGACGTTTCACATTCCGTGGTTAAGCCGTGCAATGAAATGGTTTATGTAGCCAAGTAAGAATACACAACATGAGAAGGCACACTGAGTTACTGCCAAACTTTTTTTTTCCGAATGGCTGAGAAGTTTTTGGCATGCAGATATTTAATGTAATTGGTGAGGAGAAGAAGAATAAAAGATGGTATAATCTACAATAAGGGAGCCCATTACGTCGATCGCGATCGACCGATAGATCGCGGACTGGTCCTAAATCGATCGCGAGGGGTGTAGAGGAGATAAAAAAATAATAATAATAATAATATAAGTAATATAATTTTTGTGTGTTAATGTACAATGCACCCCAATCATCCTATCAGTCTCATTTGCACAAAAAACAATTTCAAAAATAAAATAAAATAAAGCAGGTAAATCTTTAACCAATGGTGGCGAGTGACCTGCGTCGCCGGAAGTTGTTAGCGCTCAGCAGTCTGCAATTGCAGCTTGTGATCAGAGCTGTTGCGCTATATCTTTTATCGTGATGCTCATTAGTCGTTATTCTCATTCAGAGTTTGTTTCGTGTACAATTCACGGAGGGCACGGGCAAAGAATAGGAATCTAGAGGGCCGAGGAAAGCACTTTAAAACGATACGTGTGAGCTACGATACGTTAACAGGCTGGAAAAGTGTGTCGCATGCCTCCGTCTCAGGCTGTCGCTCATCATGGCGTGCGTGTGTTTGTGCGTGCACGGTAACGGGTCGATCGCAGGAGGTTGGTTGATCGAAATGTCGATCTTCAATCCAAAAAGTTTGGGCACCCCGATCTACATGATTAACTTTGAAATGTGAAATAGGGTGAATGGTCGTATGTGTACTTCTTGACTGGATCAGAGCATTGTCGTGGTCCTTCCTTGATTCTTTAGGGATCTTTTTTTGCATGTCTTACAGTTCATGTATTTACCGACTGTACTCGTCAAGAATACTTTGCAGTCCTGATATTTAAAAAAGATATATTATTAAATGCAATGGGGGTCACACGTTATATGATTCATAACCCAAAATGTGCAAAGTACACGCGCTTCATCCGATGTCACCGGTGTTGCATTGGCCTTGCCCTGTAATTTAAGATTATACAACTTTAAGGAAAGCTACGGGCTACGCAAGACCTGACAGGATTCACAGCACTAAGTCGGCCGCCTGTACAAAAAGCTGTCCCTTGTGTGTCACAAATTCCAACACACGGGGGACCACTTCTGGCTGAGCAAAGTTGTACATCACACGCGGTATGGTGGTGGCTTATAGCGCTCTTTATTTATAGGATTGTTTTGCCCTTCTGTAGTACTATTAGTGTCTTTTGGCAGCCATTAGAGAACAGGCAGGACAAAACTATTACTTCTCGTTGCCATGCCCTTTTTCTATTTATGTTTTTGTCCGGGAGAGTAGCGGCGTTTCCTTTAACTCATAAATCCGGAGTACACAATTTTTGATGTTTTTATTTTTCGAGATTTTTTTTGTCCAACATGTTTTATTTCGCGCACCACCTCCGGTTCTATGTCAAGTAATTTTCTGAGACAAAACCAGGCGAGGCGGTCGAATGCTTTCCAACTTCTTGTAAGGCATCAAGGGCTACAAATGTGGACCACATGAAGGCCATTTTGTGGGTAAAATGACTTCCTTACTGTTATCAATCCATCCCCTGGACCTACAGAATGGTTAAAAGTTACCATGAAATAGAGCATAGTTTCAGTTTTCAGCACAATCCAAGACAAGGCTGCTAACCTTCCTATTAAAGACCCTGGCAAGGATCGATATTCCGCACTCTCTGAGGTCATCAGCAGTGACAAGGTCCTAAGTCATAACATAGCTTGTGCTGTCTCTCGAACATAAATGCTTCCACTGCCACAATAGTTCTGCTTTTATGTCAAGATTTTTCTATTTGGATGGGGGGAGAAAAAAAGGAAGATATGGAATGTGGGAGGCATCGGATAGAGGGTGGACTTGTGGTGGTGGGGTGATGAAGAATGCTTATGTCTTTGCACTGATGCTGGCTTAGAGAGAGAGGCAGAATAAAAAAAAAAAAAGAAAAAAAAGAGGTGCCACAGAGAGAGGGGGTGGGGGTTGGGGGTCTGATAAATCGAAAATGACTGGCTGCCGAGCTGTAATCTGCCAGCGCCAAGCCCCCTGTAGCAACAAGCCAAATGAAAAAGCACGCTGACAGACCAGAGAGATGAAGGGCCTGCGGTAGATTACGGGGAGGAGATGGCGCAAGGTGGAGGAAAAGAGGGTGGAGGGGCGGGGGGCGGGGGTAAAGACGGAAAAGGAGGGAGGAGGACAGATCTAACATGGGGGTGGGACAGTTTGTTCTTGTTTACAAAGGTGTTTGGAGGAAAAAGGCGGAAATTAGTCATGACACACATACACTACACACACAGTCATTCTAAATAACATCTTCGATAACACTTTCTCATGGAGAGTTAGCAACTACGGTATGGCATCGATTAAGTCAAACGATCACCCGCAGCTCGTCCTTTGCGGCCTGCAGCCAGTGAAAAATCTGCCTGTGTGCAGTGTTACGGTAAGCGAATGAAGGACGCAAAGAAAGAAATACAAACTGATGAATGTCTTCATTGAGTGTGTCACCTTATGCTATTTAGTCAAATTCACATGCATTGCACTGTGATGGGCCGCTAAAATGTCACAGTATTTATCTGGATGCGGCATCGCCATCCTGCTGACAAACCCCTCGCTGGAAAACAGCTCAGGGGTTTACCCTTTTAAACTAGCCTGAAAAACGACAAAAGTGCGCGAGAGTCTGAATGCTCTCAGCCGAAAACAACGACAATGACAATTTGAAGGCAGATAAAGCACATGTGATCTTTGCATTTTGACTAAAAGCCAGCAGCAGGACAGAGGTAGCGTCAATTGTCCTTCACAAGCAGGTGAATCCGAGCTGCGACATCAAAATCCGACACAAGAGCTCCACCTACTGCAAGAGCCTCCGATGTGCCCGTTGCTCTGTTGTTTAGACTGCCAGGCTGACTGCAAGGAAATAACAGGGCACATAAACAACACGATGCTCGTTTCTTCCGGAATTACAATTCACAATACAGCGACAGACTGACGGGTGTGCAAGTCGCAAGGAGCTAATCAAGCTGTGTGAGCTAAACCCATTCACCCCCCACCCCCACCCCTCTCACAGTATGAAATGTTCAAGTCTAGGCGGTGTGTCGGGGTACAGGACTGAGAGAAAGGGTTAGTCTGCCTTTCTAACAGGTCTGCTCACCTTAATCCTCAACAGAGCTCCCTCGCTAGAAACGCAAGGTCATTTCGGCAGCAGCGGTGAGCCCAGGACATAACCACTGGCATCGTAAGTGGGCACTTAATAAAACTCATGTGGAAAATAACTTGAGACGGTACAGACAGAATCCCACCCACCGGCACCGTAGAAGGCAAAGCAAATAGTGTGTCTGCACCATCCAGAGTTTACACAGCGACATCAGATGAGCTGCATATATTTAGAAATCACCCGTGGCTCAGCGTGAGGTCTGATGAATTCGCAAACAGCAGGACGCAGTGCCAGCGTGCTTTCAACGGCATTATCAGCAACTCTTTGTTGTTGATCCATTGATGCTTTTTTTTTTTTTCTTCTACCCCTCTCTGCCTCACCACTGCAGCAGACATGCCCAGGAAGGAAACTGGGGCTTTAAAGATGGAAAAGCTGGATCCCTCCCCCTCCTTGTCTCATTTGTAGACCCATGGATCACAGTGGGGACTGTCACAGAGAAAAGCCATCTTCCTCACAGCATGGCCGCCGTTTCACTGCAACCCCCGATCGGCTGCATGCACCCTCACTTCCTGGACTCCCACTGGGCTATTCAGAAAATCATGACTGAAACCGAACCGTTTCTATCTGTATCCTCATTCCTAGTTGTGGCACTGGGAGGAAAAAAAAATAACACACTTACCCGGGAAGAGAAATGATTTTGACAGTTAAACTTCACGCAAACTGTTGTGAATTCTGAGAGATGTCGACTGAGCCAATGCAGACGGAATAAATAATTTGGGATGAAATTCACAAATTAATATACATCACAGCATATCACGGCAATCCTAAGATGTCACGAACCGAATCGGGATGACATTAGAGCAATCACTGGTTTACTCGATGCCTGTTCAATTGATTTTGGCTTTGTGGTTTACTCATAGTTTTGTGGGGCATCTATATAATGCAACAAAAAAAAATGTAAATTCACAAAATATGATCTCACTGAATAAGCCACTATGGAATTGCACTGCTTGCCAGAGGTTTAGGTTTCGGTTGAGATTGTCTGAGTTCCGCGGAGGAAAAATCAGTTCTCAGGCTGGGGTTCAACACTTTAATCTACAGGCAATTTCCAGAACAAAATTTCTGGTAAGAGATGAAGCTTTTACAAAAGTAGAGCACGATGGCACTGACACTTAATCAAAGAACTACTGAGGGGAGAAAAGTGACTTAGTTCCACCGTGACAGCTTTAGCACTGAAATGGCTTTGAACTATGCTCGTCTTCCAGCACCGCATTATCAGCCCGCAATTGAGGCATCTTGAATGTAATAGGAAAAAAGAGGTTTTGTGACACTAGCACGTAGCCCACATTTTTTATCAGCCACCGCTAATTCATTCATTCATTCATTTTCCAAACCGCTTTATCCTCACTAGGGTGCCACCGCTAATTATCCAGCCAAATAAGAAAAACATATGAGACAGGTAATATTAAATACGCCATTGTAATGGTGAACATGATTGAGTCTGACTTCGAAGAAAAATTACAAGCCGTTTGGAAATAAATGTGAGATGAAGTGTTTTCACATTTCAACGACAGCAGGGTGAGATTTTCAATGTTATGACCGATGCTGCTTGACTGTCAACTAACCTGCTTCCAAAAAACAAGACCGATCCAACCTTGAGAGCAAAGCTGCATTTTGTCTCAAAGATAAGACTCCCGTGCATCCCGTGTATTGTGAACTCAAAATCGTCCTGAGACAAGACGAAACATTAAAACCATGCCCCCCGACAAACCTTGCGAAATGTGCATGAGTCAGCACACGGGCGAGTTCCCACATAATGACAACTGTGCTGAGTACAAAATAAAACTAAGCCAAGGTTGTGAAATATTGTGCTACAAAGATTCATGACCTCCAGGCGTTTCCATTCCCAATGCAGCTTTTCACGCTCACTGAAGACTCAATAAAGTGCAATATTGTTTGACTCTTCACAAACAGTTGTTGTCCATGTAAAATGCAAAAAGAGACTGCAATACATGAACCAGGCGAAGCTGGATACTTATTTTTAAAGATGGGAGGCATGCAGTTTGTGCAAGGAGTGCTCTGGTTTCACAGGGAAAAGAAAAACACTGCAATGATCCAAAACCAGTGGTTCTTAATCAGGGTTCGATCATACCCTCGGCGTTCGGTGAATCGGTCTCAGGGGTTCGATGGAACCTCTGCCATGTTATGACACGCCCGCTTGGCCATCACTGGCTGGTTCATTTTGTACACAATTAAAAAAATCTATACTTCACAATTATACTAATTGTGTTGACATTTTTTCTCTTTTTAATAAATGTGTTTTTTATGTCTTGAATTTGTAATAAAAAAACAAAAATCACTAATGGAGGGTTTGGTGAATGTGCATATGAACCGGTTGGGTTGGGTACCTCTAACAAGGTTAAGAAACACTGCCCAAAACAGTTCATTTAACCCTTTCGGGGACAGTGGTCACTACAGTGGACAGCTTATCGTGTTACCACGTTACAGGTAATCATTATTTGTACATGCAAGGGTTAAAAGGACCCACTAAACAAGTTTTTCTACTCATCTCAGTTTTTTTTTTTTTCAAGAAAACTTTTAATCTGGACTGTATATGCGTCAACATACTTTGCAAAAGTAAAACATATCTTGATAAGCTCCGAAGAAAAGCACCAAAGAGCGAACGCCCAATTCCCCCGTGGGACATCTTTTAAACACACGAGTAAATAATTCAGCACCGCCTGAACAAAGACTGAATCTGAACGAGGGCTTGGTTCTCTCATGTAAGCTGCACTTTCTTTCCCCGTCCCACAAGTAGTGCCAATGACACTTTTCCCTGTGTTCACGACTGGGAGTTGTTTTTTTTTTTTTCCTTTTGCTTTACTTCAAGTTTTCGGAGATGATTTCCATTCCCACAGCTAGAGATTTGGCTGCTGCCTCTTTAGTTCAGACACCAACTACTGACTGTCTTCTATCTTCACAGACTGGTAGTGCCAAAGCAACAGCATGTCACCCTCCCGTTGACCTGTTGGTGGTGCTACATGACAACATATCAGGGTGATGAGAACCCAGAGGGAACTATGTTTTACTCCTCAATTATTAATCATAAATTAGGGTCTCCAGCCAATTGTGAGGGCACATATAAACAAATATTCACACTAACATTCACACCAATGGCCAATTTAGAGTCTTCAAATCTATGTATAAAATTTTGGGGAATGTGGGAGGAAGCAGAATAAAAAAAAAAATTTAAAAATCAAGCAAATTCCAGAAAGGATGGCTGAAGCCGAGATTTGAACCCAGTACCTCAGAATTTACAGGCTAACTACATTCCATCAAGGTTCACACATAGACAAACACATATTCATACGTTCACACCGAGGGACAATATCGTGTTTACAATTAACCTACCCACCGTGAATGTTTTTTGGAATGTGGGAGGAAACCGGAGTACCCGGAGAAAACCCACACAGGCACGGGGAGAGCATGCAAACTCCTGCAAAATTAGTGGCCATTCGTGCTCGCACACTCACACCAAGGGACAATCTGAAGTCTCCAATTAACCTGCCGTGCATGTTTTTGGAGTGTGTGTGTGTGTGTGTGTGGGGGGGGGGGGGGGAACTGGAATACCCAGAGAAAACCCACTCAGGCATGGCTAGAACATTCAAACTCCACACAGGTAGGCCAGAGCAGGAATCCTGCAGCTCAGCAAAGTGAGGCAGACGTGCGAACCAGTCTTCCACCGTGCCGCCACATTGACACACATATCAACATTATTTTGTATCTTACTCAATTCTGATTTGACGAGACAGAAGAGAATTGTTAGCACAGACATGATCAAATAGCGAGAGAGACGTTTACTTATTACTGTGTGTACATAATCCAGTACTGAGCAGGTAAAAAAACAAAACAAAAAAAAAACAAACACAAGTCTTAAATGTTTACAGCTAATAATTAATGAGCACAGACATCCCCATCCCTTTCTTTCTCGAGTCTTCCATGTGAAAGGGGAGCTGACATTCAAAGGATTCACTGAATCGAAAGCTTGTACCTGTTTCTTCTCGCTCCTTCACTCTATTTCTCTCACTCTCCGTAGCTGCTATTTTGCAACTATTTTTACATGGCGTCTAGGCAAGCGGCGGGCTCGTAACACCGCGAGCGCCCGTGCATCCTAATGACTGCAATCAGTGGCCGCATGTGTGAAAGACGCCTTTGTTTTCTCTGACGCTGCGGAACGACGCAAAGAGATATGCACGCTCACTCAACACTCTTCAGGATGAATACACTCGAAGAGAACAACCGTTACTGTGATTGCCTTCGCACAGAACCTTTTCATTGCCATAAACAGAGCCAAGCAGCTATCAAAGGAAATGTCTCATTAACATGCACCATTACACTGTGTTTTATTTACATTCAAGGTGTCGTGTCAAGGGACTTTTGCAAAGCATGAAAAGGTGGAGTGCTTGGTACTTTTGCGCCAAGTAGTGGGAGCATTATAATGCGGATCAGTTTCAGCACAACACAATTAGTCAATACATCATGATATAAATGGCGATGCAAATGCACTTCATATAAATACCTTTCTACCTCAAAAATACTGAACAGTAAGAATAAAAGTTGTCATTGACAGGCCGTCACACTCCGAGACGTAGTCGGCGATGGTGTGCGGCTGTCACGTGGTAAAACCTAATCGTTGACAGGGTTGGTTGGGTGGCTGGTCGAGATTGAGGGCTAGATGGCTGCTGATGGTCGTGATGGCCAAGACCGCCTTGGAAATACACCGGCCGTTCGGGAAAATTGGCATACTTTCCCGAAATTCCCTATGGCCACTACGCCCCTGTATACAAGTGATTTTAAGGGTCTTGAAATTAAAATATCCATCTATACATCCATTTTCTAACCCACTTATCCTCATGAGGGTCGCAGACATGCTGGAGCCTATCCCAGCCATCGTTGGGCAGTAGGCGGGGGACACCCTGAACTGGTTGCCAGCCAATGGCAGGGCACACATAGACAAACAACCATTCGTGCTCACAATCACACCGAGGGGCAATTTAGAGCTTCCAATCAGCCTAGCATGCATGGTTTTGGAATGTGGGAGGAAATTAGAATACCCGTAGAAAATCCACACAGGAACGGGGAGAACATGCAAACGCCACACTGGACGTCCAGAACCCTCACAGGCATGGAGAGAAAATTTAAATATATATTTTTTTTAATTCATAGATAACAGAAATTATATTTCAGCAGTAACATCATTCTTGCAAAAGGGCCACTACATATACTGTGTTTTAACCAATGCATAACTTTACACGCGCTGTTAATTTTGGGCATGTGAGGAATAAACCTTACATTACTTTGTGGTGGAATAAAAAAACACCGTGTGGGGGATTTTTTTGTTGTTGTTGAGAATGTTTATGTGTTGCAACATACATTTTAAACCCAAGGAATGTGATGACGCTTCACTACAAATTCAATGTAATACAATTTGTATGGATGGCTGATCATTCCTGAAAATGGGTTCCATTTTTCTGGCCACTAATGACCTAGCAGACATGCACGGACACGGCGAGGCGCACACAGGCCCACCCACACACACACACACACACACACACACACACACACACACACACACACACACACACACACACACACACACACACACACACACACACACACTCATGCGCTCAGAGCGCTAACAGTGTGAATCATCAGCAAGTATCACGGATTCAACAGTGTGATTAATTAAGTTATAACTAAATCAATTCTAATTATATGGGTGTTGGTTCTGGTGCAAGGGAGCAGGCAGCATAATGACCAACAACACAAACAGTTCATTCAATACAAATATAACACACTGCAACCAGCACACAAATAATCTGAGAACACATTTGCTCATTTACAGTATGAGGCGAGTGGCTAGCCAGTCAATATTATGAGGATCTGCTGAGTATGGATGTATAATAACAGCAGGCGGATTAAAAGGAAAAAAAGTAAACATAATAAAGATAGGAACTCTCTGGTGCATTGAGTTGAGCTGACTTCTTACTGCAGCCACAACTGATTCCCGAGCCCATCGATCAGAGAAGTGAACAAGCCAACGGGGAGTCGAGCTTTGACTTGATCAATGGGCAACACTTCTGACCAAACGATAGCAAAACGTCAACTTAAGCCAGCCACGGGCCAAGATTTACTATCGGCGTTTTCCAGGCCATCATAGCAATGGCAACGTGATACTGATGCGTGGGTTGAAGAAAATGTGTGTTAAGTATATTAGGCCATATTTGCATTTCAATGACGTGAACCAATGTGCCATGTGTAAACAATAAACAACTTATGTTGACAAGGCCAATGCTAAGCGCTGCATCAATTAATTCCCTTGCAATCAATCGCATTGTCACACAAGCCTGACCATTCCCTGCCGATTGATTAATCGGTGGTTTGCTGCGTCTTGCACTACCACCCACCATGATATTATTATCACTGGTGACAAACTAATGATAACACTGATCATTCATTTTAGAACCATTAACAACTTCTGGCAACTGAAAACATAAATAGTAATGTTCTATACACTAGCGCTTGGGGAAACAGTGCATAAGTAACTGCTAAGTGCTAAGATACTGGATGATGGAAAGTAAGGGTTACTTAGTGTTTGGTTTCACATGCAACGCAGTCTCCCTCAGCAATTACAACTGATTAGAGCCTCATCAAAATGCCTGCCAATCTCAGCCAGACGCTCAAAGTTACTCAGCAGTCTGCGCCAGTCAAATCATTTGCAGTCTGATGTGACTTTGCCTTCCTGTCGGACTAAGGTGGCGAGTGGCAAGCGCTCTGTGGTTACATTCAAATCATCTCAAACACAGATATTCACACACACACACACAAAAAAAAAAAAAAACAGGACCTGTGGGCAGAGGGTCCTCCACAACACCGTAGCCTCCTCCCCACAGATGCATAATGCATGAGAACATGTAAATACGTTATTCCGCACATGCATTAATAATCACGGAGAACCTCACAGTCTAAGCACCAGGGCAATTAATAAAAGATGGTGCACAGATAAAGCCCCCCCCCTCCATCTTCAAAACCTAACCCCACCCTCCCCCACCACTTGATCCACTGAGACACATTCCTTGCCAATTCTTAACCTTGTTTTATTTCTGTGCCTCTTCGGGGGGGTTGTGCTGCAGCCCGGGCATGGCTGAATAATGAATGGAGGTTATCAGAGCACCCGACTACCGTATAGAAAGTCTGCTCCATAGAAGAAGCAAAGGATTCACACAAACATACGAATACGTCTCTCACACACACACACACACACACACACACACACACACACACACACACA
>NW_017806158.1:1003094-1031518 GCF_001891065.2 Hippocampus comes
CACACACACACACACACACACACAAACAACTGCTGTGGTCCTCGGCGGAGTCCCTGGGGAGGAAATGTGAGGTTAACTGGTCTCTGAGGAGCTGTGAAATGAGGCCTTCATAGCCTGGAGACGGTGCATAAAACATCAACGTGGGGGAAAAAAAAACCAAAAAAACACAGACACAAACATTGATCTCCAAGGCACAAACAGTGCAAATAGAGACTTTAAATGCAAATTTCTTTGCTGTTTCCTCAGTGTGGCCTGGCCACAAAGACAGGCAGATAATAAAAATGTTTAAAAAAAATAAATAAATGTCAGGGAGCTTCTCTAGAGAAAAAGTGTCTGTAATTGAAAAACAATCCAATGTCATGACCCACCTTGAAAACTTGTTATACCATTGTGCATCAGTATCAAAAAAATAACTGATAAAGGATGAGTAATCCTTATATTTGCTTTATATGAGCTACACTGTTATAAACACAATCTTTTGTGATGCCTCTGATCGGACTGGGAATATATTTTGAGAGGGAATTGGGGGAGTGGGCATACGGCATCATTCGGTGGGCCGGTGTGAATGATCGGGGTCCGTTATGCGCCGAAACTTTTCGACGACGGTGGGTGGGGGGTGTTCTTGTCGTAATCAGCGACAGAGATGGGTGGGCAGCCGTAATGCGGTTCGACCGGCCCGGAAATAGCCTGCTTAGGAAAATTAACACATTTACCTCAGGTAAATGTGTTAATGTACCTCAGACCGCAATGATATTGTCCCAAATTGTAGCATTGGAAACGCATAGCCAAAAATAGCTTGCATTAGGTGTAGTAGGACTACAATTTCCACAGTTCTTAGACACAGAAGCAGGAAGTAGTCCTAGTTCGAGTATTACGAAAACATTTCGATACCTGCCATCATTTAAAGGCAGATGAGAATGACAACGAAAACGGAATATGAAGGATTTGAATAAAAGATGACAAACTGAAAAGTCGACATTTATCTTTACATAAGATGCACCGCATTACTGACCGCTGTCAGGCTGCTGAATAAAAAAATAAAATGATATGGAAGACAATTGTAAATAGCACTGCGACCTTATCCATATCTGTATTTATATTGCACTCAATTGAACGGTGTTTGTTTTCTTTTCTTCTTTCTTCTTTCTACCATTATCTTGCTGCTGTGGACTGTAAATTTCCCCATTGTGGGACAAATAAAGGATATCTTACTTATTACAAGACGCACTGTGGATTTTTGAGAACATCCAGGGATTTTAAGTATGCCCTATGGTCCGCAAAATACAGTAAGTCTTGTTTATTGAAGTGTGGCTCATCCAGTTACTGCAGGGTGAATGGTTTGAATCCCAACTCTGACCATACATGGCCAAAATGTCCTTGGGCTAGACACGGAACCTTAAATTATCTCCAGGTCGCCATTGTAAATAAGAAACTGTTCTCAATTAGCCCGGTTAAACAAAGAATAAATTTAAAAAAACAATACCATTGATGTGGTTTTGTGGCATGTCTCATTTTACCTGATGAATTCAATGTGTTGATTTTTTTGCAAATTTCCACTGTATTATTTTACTGTGGAGAACTGACCACCCCGAATCCGAAAAAAAGTAAAGCTTACTCCAGCCGAGTCGCCATCAATTGGTCAGAGGCTTTAAATAATTCTCAGAAGGAAGCCTTGGATTGCCCAAGCGTATATAATGAGAATTCAGACAGACTCGAGGGACTTGGTGCCCTCTCTAACTGACAATAAATTCAGTTAAAAAAAAAAGCGCCTTCAAATGCAAGTCGACCAAATTCTGTCATTTTTGTGGTATGGATGAGAGGAAGAAGGAAGGAAGGCAGAAGCGGAAGCTCTGCCTAGTCGACTCTTTGTTCCGATGAGTACAAACCGGCTCAGTTGACAGCTTGTCAATCCAAACCAACGTAAGGCAGAGAGATCTGGAGAAGACAGCTCTTTCTCTCCGCCTCTCTGTCTTTGATACCCCTCTGCCTGTCATTCCATCGCTTGTGTGCAAGCACCAGCTGACCTTTAACCACCACCGCCATGCGTCCCTTGTCTGTCAAGTACAAAATACCCAAGAGGAGTGATGAGAGGGGGTGTGTGGGGAGGGAACGACAGTCTTCCCCCTGCAGCTAACATTCCACCACCTCAGTGCGCTGACTTCAAATGAGAGTAATCACTGTTTATTACCTCACTTTGCCCTTGTCTTGTCCAGGAGCAGCAGCCACATATTAGGGTGATTAGATAATTAGGGCCATTACGGTATTACACTGGCCAATGTCACACATCATGCAGTGGATAACGAGCGATGACAAAAGCTCTCACGCTTTCTCTCCATTACAGGCGTTTCAGCAACTTTAAGCTGGCAGAAAATGGGCCCTAATGATTGCAGCGAGTGTGCACCACTGCCCTATTTAGAAGCAGATGGAATTTTCTGTTCAAATTAACAACACGAGGCACAAAGGGGAACAGACTGTGTAAAGTAGAGAAAGCAAACCTAATGCAAGGAGGCTTTCACTTCAACACTAATTAACATAAGGCCCCGCGTGCTAATTTCCTAAAAAAAAAATGTACTTAACACCACTCACAGTGCTTCATTTATCTGTGCTAATAAGCGAGGAGATGTGTATCTACTTAAGCTGCAGAAGGTCAATTTACGAAAGCTGAATAATTCACTAAATCGAGAATCTAGGTCACACACAGGCACGCGCACACACACAAAAATACAGTAAAAATACACAGAGGAAATGTAATCATAATTAGTATGATTATCCAATCCGTGTGTAAATGCTTTTCATGCTTGCTTCTAATAACTCTAATAGAAATTACGTTTGCCTTGATGCAGTGCAGTGACATTCTTTTCACACTCAATCCACCAGGAGTGCAAATGAGAAAACAATTAGAGTGGTACCTCTACTTAAGAACGTCTCTTCATATGAAATTTTCAAGTTAGGAAACACCTCAACAGGAAAATATTGTGAAAGAAATTTCAAGATACGAAAATATGGGTGCTACTCGCAGCTCCGAGTTTCCTGAACACAGCATACTTCTAGCTGTTCTTCCATTGGATATTACCTAGCATCATCGTGGCATCCCATTGGCTGAGAGGGACCTCTACCGTATTTAGCGTCCTCGTCATTCGCCCCTCGGGCCATGAAGCACTCCGACAGTTTTACTTCTGAGAGAAAAAATTGAACTAAAGAGGGCAAAAAAGGATGAGGATGAAGTTAAAAGTTAAATGATCATCATTTTTATTTTTTATTCTTTGTTTATTTTTACTTTATGCACAACTGTTTGTGCAGAATGTATATCGTCAATTATTGTGCAATAATCTAATTGTAACAGGTATTTGTTCCATATTTTGATGCACTTTTATGCTTTTAAGAAACATTTATGTCTGAATTTTGGGGGGCTTGGAACGGATTAGGGCATTTACATGGAAAACGTGTCTCTACTTACAAAATTTTCGAGTTAACAAATTTCTTCCAGAACCAATTAATTTTGTAAGTAGAGATACCACTGCAGTAAAAAAGGACATTAATAGATCAGTGAAGAGAAACGTGGTAGGATAGCAAGTCTCAGAGTGAGCTTGCAAAGCCATCGTTAATGCTAAGGGTGTCACGGCGAGAGCAGGAAAAGCAGGTAAAACACACAAAGTAAAAAAAAAAAAAAAAAAAGTAGCTGGAAAGTGGAGGATGGCAAGATGATGAAGGGACACAAGAGGATCGGCAGCATCTGGAGACTTGGATATATCACAGCAATCTGATGGTCAGGTTCTCCAGCATGAGGGGTAAAAAGAGAGGGAAATCTGTTTCCTGTCATCTTCCATCTTGTCAGTCTTTGTTCAAACTTCTCGCATCTTCTCGGCCAGCTGTTTGCTGGCTGCGCTGACAGATGGCTGGCTCTCTTTGAAATGCATGCGCCTCTGGTCTGCTCTTCCCAATGTAACCGCCACATAACCTTCGCATTGCTGGTAAAGTTTTAGGGAAAAGAAAAGTCAGGTTGACCAATACTCCTGACCAGGTTTTGTTTGTTTGTTTGTTTTCAGAAGGCAACAATTAGATGTCTTGTTGCTCACTGACTGACCACGAATATCAAGAACAAATTTCCTGATGGAAAATCATCATCTTACACAATTTCACATACAGCCCCGACCCCCAAAGGTATTGTAAGTAGGGGAACAACAAGGTGAAATCCTTTTCTTTTTGTTGTAGATTGAAAACTTTGAGGGCAGCACGGTGATTGACTAGTTAGCAGGTCGGCCTCAGAGTGCAGAGGTATCGGGTTCGATTCCAGCTCTGGCCTTCCTGTGTGGAGTTTGCATGTTCTCCCCGTGCCTGCGTGGGTTTTCTCCAGGTGCTACAGTTTCCTCCAGCATTCCAAAATCATGCATGGCAGGTTAACTGGACACTTCAGATTGTCCCGAGGTGTGAGTGTGAGCACGAATGGTCATTTCTTAACAGTTAACACAAGTTTCCATTGAAACAAAAAGTCACTGTTCAGCTTTGCTCTTCAGCAGTCGCCGAGCATTTGATCCATCCTCTCACAAATCCGCGACATTCTCATAGCTCATGTTGCCCGACAGCAGCTCTGTTTATGTGTAGCCGGTGTGAAGTGATGCCGCCCGGCATGTGAGTATGTGCACAGGACAACAGAGGCTCCATTGAGCCAGAATATTATGGTTTGCCCATGCAAATCGGTCACACTACGGCAAACATCACCGTGCCCAGTCATCCAGCAGGCTATGACTGGAGCTGCTCAAGTCTTGGGAGCGGACCGCAGGCAGTACGGAGCATTCCTATGGGATTTTAACCCTTTCATGTACCAATAATGATAACCTGCAACCTGATAACATGATAGGCTGTCCACTGTAGTAGCCCCTGTCCCTGAAAGGGTTTACTGAAGGTAATGATCTCTAGGGGAATTGTTTTGAACAGACAGACGTATTGTGTGGATGCTTCAAATAAATGACTGAACATTTCTATTGAGTTGAGTGGAAATTAAAGCCACCATCAGCGTGACTCTCACATTTGTGTTTCGAAGCTAATAAATCAAAAGTCAGGGGCCCATTTCCTAAACAATGGAGTCATAAAACAGTCGAACGGTAGCTGTTTTCTTTCATGCACAATCGAATCAAAGCCCCTCACAAATTAAAAATGATAGTGACACCAAAATCTCCATTGCTTCTAAATGTTAATCAACTGTGCCCCTGCAATATCTTTAGGTGATCTTTTTAAATAGGGTTCAAGGCTGACTTCGAGTGAAAGGCCGACACCCTGGACCGGCTGTCAGTCAATCAAGGGGCATATATTGAGAGAGACAAAAAAACAAAACAAAAAATAAACTGTGACTACTTACTCATGCTTTTTAAAATAAATTAATTCCCGTTGGTGTTACTGCTTGATAATTTACATGTACAGTGTCAGCAAATTTAGCTAATTTTCTCCAGCAAATTGAAGTTTGATTTTGAATTGTGAAGATTTGACAGTGTCACCTTCTCAATATTAATCAGTCTGTTTTGGTGAAAGTAGCCTTTCCAGTTGGCTAGGCATGCAATCATTCGCTGCATCCATCTGTCAGGCCTGTCCCTAGTGGCTACACAGACTCTCTCTCTCTCTTTCTCTCTCTCTCCATCTCTCCCTCCCTCCCTCCCTTCCTCCCTCCCCTGCAATTATTCAGTGATCCAGAAATTGGTCAACACCCCCTCTCGCCACGATGAAGACCACAAGGCAATGCGCTCCTCTGCCTAATAATCTACTAATCAAAACCACTTTCAACAAAGCCTTATCATGGTGGGAATGTCCCAGTGTTCCACTTCAGTGTGCTGTGTAAATTGCAGAGAGACAGAGAGGTCAAACAAAATGTGCCACCAATTAGCCGAGAGCAGCGGTATAACATATTGATGTCGTGGTAATGGGAGATTTGGACCTTTGGAGGTTAAGGAGGTGTGAAAATTCCCATTGATCGGCGACGTGTAAGCAAGCGAGGCAAATGCTGCGGCACTAAAAGTAAACATTTACATTAGAAATGTTTAGATTTTTGTCACTCTTGGCAATCTGTCGAAACAGTTTCAACAGTAGCTCAGCAAACGCTTTCATCATTGCCCTGCCTTGTCAAACTCTACAATTGTTTATCCACCAACTATTTGAGACACACACACACACACACACACACACACACACACACACACACACACACACACACACACACACACACACACACACTCATCCACTTTAAAGCTTAGCCAAAGCGGCAACAAAAGATGCTTTGCAAAGCCACTTAGTGCTTCATGAACAAATCTAACAGACTGAAAAATCTAACTCGTCAAGCCACTTTTCTCCTTCTTAGCTTGTGTTGTCTCCACTGTCGTCAAGGTTTTGTCTGACAGATGTTTACAGGGGATGGGGCTATGTTTCCTTGCTGTGTGCTGCCTGGGAAAACATCTGGAGTTTGCAGGGATTTATCTGTAATCCTTTCGGCAAGCTGCGGAGCGCCCCACTGGAATTTGGATGCGTCTGTGAAGTAAGTAAGCGTTTCTGGAGAGGGGGGAAAAAAAAAATGATGGATCCCGCTTTGTGACAAGCTTCCCGAGGGTCAAGAGTCCTGTAAGCCTCTTACTGCTCCAGCTTTTAGGCATAAATCATTTAAACTGCCTTGGCTAAAATGGCTCCAATAAACTCTGATTTAAGTCCTTCATGCATGGATGGACTGGCAGAGGGATGAAGCTTTCATGCAGATCAACACATATGCTATTTCTTGAGTCGGCCAAGCTACTAGGATGGCAATGATAGACAAACCGCTGAAGCAGCAAACACATTCACACTTGAGCTATATACCTTGAGGCAAACCTTTTCCAATGGCTTCCCTATGAATCACTCAATTAAAGTTTAGTTCCTTCAAAACTTTCCTCAAGCAGAATGAGCGATAGCATTGTACATGTCTGGTACTTTATCACACAGCCCTCCTACTTTCTGTTTCTGTTTCAAACCACAGAAGAGTTTTCCACACGACGTCTGACGCTGACATCATCAAACACCGCCATCACGCTCCCTTGATGATAACTCAACACCCCGCACTCTTGCGGTCATTATAGTCATTACAGTCAACCACTATGTTTCAACAAAGTCAGTCACAGCAAATAGACCCCAATCTGCAGCCCTGCTTGGTATGAGGGAACACATGTTGTATGCTTTGCTTTACACAAGATGTCAGTGTCAAAGCTGAGACCTGCTATTAAGTGTGATAGATGTGGGTTTTATTTGTGTGTGTGTGTGTGTGTGTGTGTGTGTGTGTGTGTGCGTGTGTGTGTGTGTGTGTGAGACTGTAAAAATCAAGATAAAGTTACCCAAGCATATTCTACCCACAAGTTACTTTGACTCTGTGATCACCAACCTTTTAGAAACTAAGAGCTATTTCTTGGGTTTGATTAATGTGAAGGGCTCCCGGTTTGATACACACTTTTAGAATACTAAATGTGCTCAAACTATTTGGGGTGAAACTAAAACTGTTATCGTCAATGAGCCTGCAAAACAGAACTACAGACAACTCATAGTTCTTAGGGGCTACCTGATGTCCACGGGGACCATGTTGGTGACACCTGCTTTATTTAAATCGTTTTCCAAATCAACTTTAAAGTTGGGTTGCTGCACATTCACCAAAGCTTGTATTAACGTTGCCGAAAATATGTTCAGTTTGTGATAAGCCTCCACGCATCAGTCTTCAAAATCTAAATCGTCCTGAGCACACCAACACACAGTTCCATGTTAGTTACAGGTACTAAATCTCCTCAGATGTCTTGCTTGTCTCCTTCGTTTGGTCAGTAGTTAACTATGCTTTTGGTATTAGCTCCGTTTCGTAATGGCTGTGCAGAGCTCACAAAGTAGTTGTCTGTTTGAGTGTGTGTTGGCTAATACACTTGTCAATTAGTGTCAGACAGAAACATTTTATGTTACAATGGGTTCCTGCTAATAATCATCACAAGATGGCATAGTAACACTAACAGGGAAACAACTCAATGGGGAACATAAAGAGACTGTAACACCGTATATACAGTGCATCGGATTATAAGTCGCACTGTTGAATGCTTTTAGGTGTGCCTTATAGTGCGGAAAATACGGTACAGTATATATGGTATCTTTCAGTATATCAGCATATCCTGTATAACAACTCACACATTGTCTTCTGCATTTTCTTAGGACATTTTTTTTGTGAAATCACCTCATCACAGCGTACTCATGATGGCATGAAGGAAAATTATGATGATAAATCCGGAAGCTGCAATGGAAGTCACGGTGACAGTGATAAGCAAGATTGTCTTGGCAGCTCATTACAATATGTCTTAAGTGACAAATACTAGATTTCTCTGGCTTGACAAGTCACATTGCGTTAATGTCAGTGTCTCATTCAACATCTTAAAAATGTCTACATTCATTAGCCTCTGTGATGCTATGAAAAGATGTGAACAACTAACGGGCCAATAACTTTGCAAAGGGTTTTGTCTGTCAAATGGCAAAGATGACCAAATGATAAAAACATCAAAGGGGTTCTCACATGACTCCATCCATCCAGTTTACACATTTAATCATTCACAATGGGCAAGCCTGATCTCAGTATGTGTTTGAATAAATTTGCCCAGTGTGAATCAGGTCATTGTGGGTCTGCGACTCAAGAGTTGGCACGCTGGGGGGTCCTGGCACCAACTTAGAGGATAAAGAGCGGCGAGCAGGACGGCAGCGTTGTTGTTCCACTCAGAGGAATGTAAGCAACCTTCCAGACTCCCTCCTCTCTCATGCCCCCTCACTTTAGGACATAAGCCCACACACGGATAGCAATTACTCTTTCCCCAGACACGATGACCCCGAGTTCTTGACCCAGAAGCCACCCAGCCTTGAGCCCCTTTCTCCCTTTCCCTTCAGCAAGTGAGGGCCAACAGGAAAGACAAGCATTCAGTCAGAAATGGCAGTGCTTGTTTAAGGTCACTTCCTACTGGCGTGTTGCTCAAAGTGTGCCTGTCAATCACACACAATTACACAGACTGGCTGCTCCCGAGGCCAGACAGCTTGGAGCGGGAGAAGCAGATGGCTACATAAATGTTCCTTCTCCTCTGATGTAGTCAGACTCACAGAAACACTCGCATATTTTAGTATTTGAACAGTAAAGTTTGCAGGCAAAACAGAAATAGCCCCCATCAAGGAAGGATGCATACATCATTTCTTTTATGATTACATTTTTTTTCCCCAATTATTGGCTGGGAGGGAAAACATTTTACTTTTATTATTTGATCTTATAATAATCATAAAGGGGCTGTGGTGTCCATTTTAAACAAGGTGGATTTGTTTGGTTTCAACAGCAAAGGGGAGCGATACAATCCGACTTTGTAAAACAATTTCATTGGAGTAACGTAATACTGTAGGGAGCCTCGTTCAAGGTGGAACTAAAAATGTGACTGTCTATTGATTGATGAATAGATAATGGTCACTTTTCCGTTAACCGGACATAAGAATTAAAAGGGCAGAAAGCAAAAACTGCTGTTTTAAGAAATACTTTGGTTCTCAACAAAGGAGAGTTTAATGATTTGCTTTCTTTTTTTTACGCATTTATTGTCGAGGTACTGCTATAAAATAGTGTCACATTATTTACATTCATAATGTCATTTATATTTACAGACCCTGCAGTGCGAACAAAAGGCAGGAGTATACCTGTCACAAACCATATCATGGCAGGCCGAAACTCAACTGTAATCGTTGGTCGAAACATGGCTGAATATTCACACGATAGTTTAATTCCCATCCTATTCAAATCTCCTTTGTTTCTCCTCCCATCTGAATCTGATTAAATGTGAAGCGGAAATGTTTTCCACTTAACTTAAGCCAGATGGGAAGGGATACACAGTGATTGGAAGCAATGCGAGCACGGCACTGAGCTTCATCCTCTGGTTTTACACCAGTTACTGCCAACAAGCACTTGTACTGTTGTCATGGTTGCTTTGACTTGTCTTCTAACTACCGTTACTTGGCTGAGTTTGTCTTCAATGTTACATATCTGTGTTGGCAGTGGATTCTTGTGAGAAAAAAAAAAATCGGCTGACCATCCTGACAGAAAGATTCGCATGAGCACAGAATCTCAGAGGCTTTCATTCGGTCATTCAAGACACAGTAAAAAAATGACTCAGGCAAGTCGAATGTTTTCCGCCAACCCGAATTTCTCACTTTAAATGTGTGAAGTCAGGCAAGAATGATAGCGAGCAGAGGTCCAGCTTCACCTGTTTTATGGAAGAAGATAGCTTTATCAAAACTGCAGGACAGATGAATGATGCTTAGAGGCTAATTGAATGAGTCCGAGGGGTCATGAACAAAACCGCTTGTCATATTCCAAAGAGATTTGAGGCACAACTGGCAACTGAGATTAATGACAACTCGCTGACTGACTGCATAGTTGCTCGTGGCGGACGTTGGGCTGATTAACTGCCTCAATGGCTACATGACAGTGAAACAGGCTGAAGAGAATGGCAACCATAGCCATCTTCGTCATTAACACTGCAGCAAACATCAAGAAAGGGCCAGCGGCTCTCCTAACAAAATGCCACGATACACAAATTGCTACTGAGGACTTGTCTCCCATCAGACGCAATTCAACTGCAAACCTTTTCTCAAATTCGGACGAGTGAATCGGGTACTGCATTAAAGCTTAACCAACTGCAACAACACATGGGTTCGGTTTTAAGATAAGGTATTCTCAAACTACCATGTCTTTTGCAAAAAAAAAATATATATATAAATAAAAAATACCCAAGTTTTAAGTTGTCCTTGAAATTTCATTCAGGGATTTTGGAATTGGTGGTGTAAGTTAGGGTATTTTCTGCACTATTAGACACTTTGGATTGTAAGGTGCATCTTCAATCAATGGCCGATGTGAAAAGTTTTTTTTTTTCATATATAGGGCACATAGAGCAGAAGCAACAATAGTGGCTGCGGTTGCGCTATGCATCCACTAGATGGAGCTACGCTAAACGGAATACAATACAATACAATACAGCTTTATTTATAGAGCCTTCACAACCGCTGCAGCTGTAAAAATGAGAATTGGTCGAAATCACGGACATGAAACATAAATACAAATGGCATTACAATACAATAAACCAAAGACAAAAGTTATGAAGAGAATTGATTCAACAAAAAGCCACACAAACCATATGGGCTCACATCCACAAGGGGATAAATATCCTTAGAAGTCTTGCTTGTCTCCTTCTTCCTTCATTTAGTTATTAGTGAACTATGCTTTTGGTAATGTCTTGGTTTCATCATGCCTGCGCAGAGCTCAGTAGTTGTCGGTTTGAGTGTGTGTTGGCGAATGCACATGTCAATTAGTGTCAGGCAGAACCCTTTTAGGTTACAATTAGTTCCTGGCTTTTGGAAAAATTGAATGATTTTAGGTGTGCCTCATAGTGTGGAAAATACGATACTACAAGTTCTGGAAAATGTAAAAAATGCAAAGCATCAACAGTTTTCGTAGGGTTGTTGTCACTAAAATAACGCATTTCTTAAAATCGCACGATATTTTCAAACAAATGTGAAAAGATGTGTCATGATAAATGATAGATTCTTATGAAAATCATATGAAGATGAAACGATTCACTGTCGGCGCCCATGAGTTACTGTTCCCCAGGGTGAAATAGCACAAAGATTTTTTTTTTTTTTTTTTAAACCACAGGCCTACAAATCTCTGCTAAGAATAATCAGGCACTGACAAAGATAAAAGAATGTCTTGAAAAACTATCCATGCTTGACTAAATCTTTCAACATTTTTATGAGCCCTTAAGAGTAGATGGATCCACAATTTCCGAGACACTGAGCTCAAACGATATGAGGCGTATAAAAATAAATAAATAAATAAAAAAGGTGAAAAAAAAAAAACATGGACTCACCTTCTCGTTATATTTGAACTTGACATAGAACCAACTGGACTTGATCATCCTTCTCTGCAGAGAGAAAATCTTTTCCAAACGCAAATGGCGACTGTGCAATATCGCTGCTGCTCCTTCTGCTTGCTCTATCTCACTGTGTCCGACTTCGAGCCTCGACGCCTGAAACTGTTTCTCATCTTGCTTAGTCTTGTGCGTGTCTGTGTGTGTGTGTGTGTGTGTGTGAGTGGGGGGGGGGGGGGTGTTGTATTTGTGTGGCAGGCTTGGATAACTGACAGAAGAGCTCCGCAGAAAGGATTCAGTCGTGGCGGCAGATGCCAGCAGAGGTGAACGTTTCCCTACTGACTGCGCAGATTCTGAAGGCTCGAGCTCCGACCTCTTTCATTGTCTTCTCCCTTTTTTTAAAGCTTCTTGCTTCCACGTCAGAACGACTGGATTTTTTTTTTTTTGTTTTTCTGCCTTGAGCGTTCCAAAGCATGTGTTCAATTCCCATCAGTTTGCCCTTGTTTAACTCTATCTCAATGTCGTGTTTTCTGTAGCGTTGCCCTTGTTATTATTTCAACAGACCTTTTTTTGCTAGTCCCCTGAAGGACCCGCACTCCCATGAGACCAACACACTCTACCGCTGAACAAATGTGTTGACAAAATGCTACAGTTGTATTATTTTGACGTGAAATGTAGTATACGCTTCAGCACGAAGCTTTCAATATTTTTCAAAAACGACCTTCACAGAGTAGAAATTCATCTCGCGCGGTTTTGTTCGGTGTTTGTCATTGACTGGATGTAATAGTTGCTCAGTCAGTTCATCGGTCGGTATTGGAGCATAATGTAGTCATGTAAAAAAAAAAAAAAAAAAAAAAAAAAGACAACCGAGGTCATTAAGGGTGCAGAGAGAGGAGTTTATTTTCAATTGTGACCTTTTGAGTAATATAGCACCAGGGTCAAAATGGCACAATTCCTCCAATTTGTAAGCGCCTGGGCATTCACACAAATAAAACAAAATAATTTTGTGGTATGAAGAAACATATGCTTTGAATATCACTGCATGATTGATAATGGGCTCAAATCCGCTAGTTGATGATGATGATTTTTCGGAAATGTGTTTCAGCGCTTTATTAAATACACATGGCTTGCAAGCACAACAATTAGCTTCAGGGGCAAAGGAATGAAAGGACAAGAAGTTCATTGTTTCGGCAGGCAGAATAGGGAAGAAAAAAATGGTTTTAATGCTCCAGATTGGGGAAAACTATGAATTATGTTTTGTTTTTCGTTGTTGTTGAAATGGGTAGGTTCGTAGGTTACTACTTGTTTTCTGTCTTTTCTCCTTCTTACATTTGAAAAGCAATGGAAAAGCTTTGGTGCCCTGGAACCTCATACGCAGACAGCCTCGCGACGTTAATGTTGTCTATTTACGGTGGAAATGTCTCTGTTTGCGTGACAGGAGAGCCGCAAATGGTGTATGCCTGTGTACGACCTGAGCGATGGCAAACAACTTAGCTTGTGTGCTGACGAGAAACACACAAAGAATCCTGGCCTGACGCTTGCAGCTACAGCAGCGCAAACGTTCAGCCGTTCGAGGCAACGGTGTATCAGCCGTGCTTCGTATTCCGATCTAATTTGCTGCCACAAAAGCAGAGAGTAAAAGGAGAAATTGCCTCGTGGAAAAATCTGCCCACTTTTGATCTTTGAAAAGATGTTAAAGGCCGCTTTAATCTTTTAAGCTTCTGGGGTTGTTACAAGGCCTGCGCAACAAAGGTTTGAATAATGTAATCGAAGGAATAAGAAGGAACAAAGGAGAGGCGAGGGAGGAAACTGAGCCCGTGTAGCAATATTTACCCCCCCCGTCAGAGAGTATATGTACTGAAGGCTATGTTTTATTTTCATCATAAACTCTGTTGGGCTCATTTCTTTTGTTCCAACTCCTGTGAAGACTTTTAGACATGACAACCTGTTTTTTTTTTTTTTTTTGGTCCCCCCACCCCCAACGTGTTTTCCTGCAGGGTTTAGTTCATGGCAGTACAGATTTTTTGCAGACCAGCAACCAGTCCTCAACCACGGGAGGGGGAGGGGGTGTTTGGGTGCTGTCTCATATTCCCGATTCAGACCAGTGGTCGAGAACGAGTGATGTCAATCTAATCCAAAATAGTGCAAAAGGTTTGAACGACCACTGACTAGAATGCACTTTGTCTTTATACTTCACCAGAATTGAGGTGACTGAAAACCCTGAAATGGTCGGCAACCGATCATGGAATGTGATGCAATACTGAGACCACCAAACTGGATGCCGTCAACACCTTGAAATTCTTTCCGTAAATGTTATTTATGAACAGACTCAGGTGACAAAGGGCAGCCTTGGTGGAGTCCGACCCTCACTGCAACCAAATCCGACTATCGGCAAAACAGACCAAACTCTGACTTTGGTCGTACAGGGATCAAACGTCCTGTACTGAGTCATTTACTACCCCACACTTCCGGAGTTGTTTGCATAAAATCCCCCAGGGTTGCCCAAGTCCACAAAGCATCAACCCAGTCTACATGGTTGAATGAACTCCCATTAACGCTTGCCGAGAGCGTAGAGCTGGTCCGCTATTCCACAGCTAGGACGGACCCTCCTCTCCAGCATCCCTTAACCCTTTCATGCACAAATGATAACCTTAAACCCGATAAGATGTCCACTGGAGTAACCGCTGTCCTTGAAAGGGTTAAATATCCCTGACCAGGGAGGTTAAGGAGTGTGATCCTCCTATAGTTGGACCACACCTTCGGCGTGTCACGGACAACCCCACAACATCCAGAGTTGTTTGGAACTCCAAGCAGATCTTATCCACCCCCTGGGGGGCCTTGCCACCATGGAGCTTTTTAACCACCTTGGTGACCCCAATCCCATTGATAGGGAAGCATGCCTCTGAGACCCCAGACTCTGCTTCCTCATGGGAAGGCATGTCGGTGGAAGTGAAGTATTCTCCCGACTGGTTCACAACGTCTCAAGTCGAGGTCCGCAGCACCTCATCCCCACCATACACAGCATTGACGGTGCACTGCTTCCCTCTCCTGAGACGTCGGATGATGGACCAGAATTGTTTCCAAGCATTTGGCACAAATTTAAATTATCCATCCATCCATCCATTTTCTGATCCGCTTTTATCCTCACTAGGATCACGGGGGTTGCTGGAGCCTATCCCAGCTGTCTTCGGGCAGTAGGCGGGGGACACCCTGAACCGGTTGTCAGCCAATCGCAGGGCACACACAGACGAACACCCATCTGCGCTCACATTCACACCTAGGGACAATTTAGAGTGTTCAATCAGCCTGCCATGCATGTTTATTGAATGTGGGAGGAAACTGGAATACCCAGAGAAAACCCACGCAGGCACGGTGAGAACATGGAAACTCCACACAGGAAGTCCGGAGCTGGCATCGAACCCAGTACCTCTGCACTGTGAGGTCGATGCGCGAACCATTCGTCCACCGAGTCACCCCAATTTAAATCAACCATGGAAAATTCTATTAAATGTTCTTTCAAATCTCATTCGATTAAAATTATTAGTTTGCAAAAATCTGCAGTTTCTGTTTTGGGGGATGAGCACAATCGTTGTGAATACGAAGCATGTTTGGTAAATGAACGAAAGCATATACATGAACCAATCATGTCTGCTTTCTTGACTCTGCTCCACACACACTGGGCGCTAGCAGCCTAATATGGCACGACACAGTGCATGTTCCGTCTCTTCCGCTCCGCAGGCTGTATTGGCCGCCAGCACAAAGGTTATTTCCTGCTCACTACACACAAACAGATATTAGTGATGAAGCTGACTCTTGCTGATGGCCAGATAATATAGTTCCCCATCTAGGCCACAGCCAGGAAATAACATTAGCCCCCGCACTCTCTCCTCCTGCTAACACTGGAGATCATGGCACTGGACAATCTTACACGGCCACTAATTGTCGCTGCAGTGCACAGGTAAACGTTTATTGATTTCTCATTGTACACACACTAAATAAAAGGGAGATGAAAGTACAGTTTGAGCTGGCCGTAAATCCAAGTTGTCAATTTAAGAAAATACAAAAGGAGAAAGTATTGTAAAACAGTCAACAGTGAAGACACACACAAACACACAGCGCACACACGCACACACGCACACACACACACACACACACACACACACACAAAACATTATATTCACTATTTTTTAAAAATATATTTTTCACCATTCCTGTAGATTTGTTGGCCATTTTGTTGCGCTTGAATGTCTTCCCTTTTCTCCAGTTTGGAACTTACTAAGCAGTTGTTTTGCGCCCGCATACTCCTGAGAGGCGAATACTATGGTGTAGTGTGTTTACATGCATCCAACCTTGAAAAGGTCCCCAGGGGGATAAAACAGGCGGATTCACATACAGACACACACAAAAACTCAAACCATGACTCCATTTGGAGCCCATTTGGAGCCTTACTCAGCAGGCCGTTTCGGCAGGGGTCTAGTTGAAGAGGTGAAAATGGCTGCATCGAGAAAACAGGAGGAGAAATAGTTCCATAATTCACTGACTTTACGGATAAATGAAGAGGGCCCAGCTTTGAGATGTTTTCCTTCACCTTCATTCTCCTTGAATGCGTCGGCATGCATTAGGCCTCTCTTTTTTTTTTTTTTTCGACTGGAGAAATGGCCCAGAACCTCAGCTGTTGTCTCATTGGCTGGCTGAACCAGATGAAAGCAGGAAAGAGATAGAAACACAGACTAATTGCTTACAGACAGGACACGATGTGGAAGGAGATTTTTTTTTTTTTTCAAGAAAGAGGATGGTTGAAAAAAAAAAAAAACAACAACAACGGAGTCATAAGAAAAAAATAACTCGGGGCAAATGTGGAGAAGTGGTCCTAACATAGATTTCATGTTTATGACTTTGTTCCTCTCTTTCATTCAAAACACACACAAGGCATACCATGGGTGCATTTCCCATCAGTCTGGAGTGTTCTTATTTCCAATGTGTCAGCAGTTTTTAACTGTGAAATTTCCATCCATCCATCCTTCCATTTTCCAATACGCTTCTCCTTACAAGCGTCGCGAGGGGTGTTGGAGGCTATCGCAGCCGTCATCGGGCAGTAGGCAGGGGACACCCTGAACCGGTTGCCAGCCAATCGCAGGGCACAAAGAGACGAACAACCATGTTTTTTTTTCTCATCCAAACAGCCTAGTGGCCTTTGCATGCCAAATTGTTTCATTGGGGCACAATTGATTGTGCTCCATGAATTCCACCCAGCAAACGGCAAATGGCCATGCAAACACACACTTGACCAAGAATAACAAGTTGAACAAATCTGATCTCGGTCCTGCCAGGATTATTCCTGGCTCCAATTAAAGTAGAGGCAGCACTATTCTGGGCATCCGCATGCATGAGTATGCGCTTTTTCATTTACTTATTTTTCTTTCTTTCTTTACTTATAAGAAAACTAAAAAGCCTGTTGGATATTTTGTGATAGTGTTCAAGAAACAAATATGTACCAGTAATTGAAACCATGGCAACAAGCACTGCCCAAGTGCTTTCTTAAGTGAATAATGTGCTCATAGGTTCTGTGGCATAGCCATTTTAGACAATATTTTTAAAGCTCTCTAGTCCATGTTTGCCCTTGGCACGCTGAAGTCTTCCCCCCAGAAAGTATAAACACAGTCAAGAAAAATCAATCATGAGTTTTTGGCAACTTTCAGAGTAAAGTGTTTTATGTGCTACTTCCTTCTTTAAGGCTTTTTTCTTTTTTTTTTTTTTTAATGAATTGATGATTTATGCATAGCTATCATTTCATGACTCTTTAAGGTATCCAGTTTGCAGTTTGTGTGTACGGCTGTCTCACACGACTAGAGATAATATAAGATACTGTGTGTCAACTGCGGTAAATTCAATACCCATCAGTTACAAATCAACAAATATTACTTATACTGTATATTAAAATCTCGTTAAGAAATTTGCTCTTTTCAAATATAAGCTCTTGAGGCTGCACAACATCAATCAGGGAACTGTTGAACATACTGGCGAGAGGAAAGAACATACAAATGTAATAAATAATTGAGGGCTTGAGTGGGTGGAATGAAGAGTGAAAAGAAAGTGATTTCATTCCGACCTGCTGTACTGCAAAATCAAGCTGGGCTGTTCGGTTATTTTTGGAGGCAGAACTGGTCTCAAATCTTCCAACGACTTGTTTTACAACTACAGAGAGTGATACACTAGTTGCGATGGAACAATTTATCTTCACTCTGTCAACCATCAAGACCAATTAGCCTACATGAATGCATAATGTAAGCAACAGTTAGAAACAAGCAAATTCTAAAAGACTCAAAATGAAAAAAATAAAGTCGAGTCACATTTTCACAACACTTTCTTGTGCCACATCGTTGCTTGCAGTTGCACTCAGTAAACATGCCCAAAGAAAACTTTTTGGGAGTGTTACTGTTAAATAAGGCTCTGTGGGGCCAAACAAATGGTGGTGGAATTGTTCTTATACTGCCACAGTTTCATTTTGAAGCGCTGACTTTTGACAGGATGTTACGATGAAGTTGAGCAAACTTGTTGGAGTGTTGTTGAGCAGAACTGGATGCTTGTTATTGCTTTGACTTGATAAGAAATGCTCGCATTGTCCACTGAAACCGTTTGACACAATACGACAGGACGTTCGGCATGACAGCCATTTCATAAAATAGAAGAAACATGAAACATTGCTCCCCCCATCTGCTCTCAAATGTCGTGAATAAAATTGTTAAATGTTCATTTCTTCACTTTATAAGTTTTAAATCATTATTTTAGTTATTTGAAATGTATTTATTTATTCGTATTATTATTCATAAAATGTACTTTTGGAGGGATAATTTGCTATGGTAAATATTGCATCGAATTCCATTTTGTTTCGGACTTGCTGGAACTGATTCATCAAGAAAACGGGGGATGCCACAACCCTTTGAGAGAGGTGAAGCGTGCACCGTATTGATTGGAACCTGAGAATGCCTTGTGTGGCCATGACAGAAGAAATGTGTGTGAAAAGGGAGATAAAATGTTACATCGAATGTGACCTCCATCTCACACTGTTGTTCTATCGCTTGCATCGAAACAAGTCACAACAAACTTAATATAGACACAAACGTGAACTCGCAATGATCCCTGACATGCACTTGACATTGAGCTGCCGAGTTAGTCCTTAGCATTTTTTTTTTTTTTAACCGTCTGGAGTTCAAGTGTATTGTACAGCCGGAGGCAAGTGAAAAATTCCCGTATTAATGTATGAGAGCCTCACTTTGAATGACACTTCGGTTTAAAAAAAAATGAAATATGTTCAACATAACGAGGATTGCTCTCAAAACCAGAAGTGGGTTTTACCATACGCTAAAGAAATATTGTGACACACAGGTGTGAAAGGCAAGGCCCGGGGGCCAGATCCGGCCAGCCACGTCATTTTATGTGGCCCGCGAAAGCAAATCATCTGTGTCAACTTCCATGATCCTTTGTTAAATCTGTACTGAAATCTGAAATTGTCATACGTGATAAATAACAGTGACATTTTGCAATAATTTTGTGACTTGGTTGACACGCTATATAATAATTGAAATAACAACAAACAAATAGGTGATTGATTTAAAAACCAGTCATTGTCATTTATTTTTTTTTTGTGTACAAGTTATAATACGATGTGATGATTAAACATTTATTCAGTTTCACTGTTGTACTGACCCTCCGAGGGAAGACGTAACTCCAAAGTGGCCCGTGACAAAAATGAGTTTGACACCACTGCTCTTTTGCATCATGACTGCAACAATTAGGGCATAGAAAAAAAAAAAAAAATAAAAAAAAAAAAAAACAACAACAGCAGCAGCAGAAATGTCTGAATAAGTCAACCAATTAAAATTAAGTTGGGGAAGTAATATAGATGAATCATTAGAACCACATAAACCTTGAATATCAAACATTTACAGTATGTGCCTGTGTTATGGAATTAAAACAGAGGCTTGGAATGAATCGGCGTTACAGTCCAATGATGTTTGGTGGAAGCTTTGAATGTGAAAGCTAATGTGGAAATGGAGAAATATTGGTGACTCCGGCTTCTGTGTTAAAGGTACCGTGCCACCTGAGTCCATTTTTTCCCCCACTTTACTTGCATCGCAAAGGTCAAAATGAATCTGTGACATTGTTTCAGTTTAACATTTATGCGGCGAAAGGTCTGCATGGGCAGATTTGATTTTGGCACTGTTGCCACATTATTCAAGTACTTGCTCATTTTGTGCTTCACCTCAGGAAAAATGGCTGACAACAACAATGCACCTGTGTCTTGTGCAAAGCTAAAACTTCACTGCCAAACACAGAGGACTGAATAAAACACAATGGCAATGGAACCTTCCCTATAAACCCACTGACGGGATATTTTTGAATGCAGCATCCTGCTTAAATTCTGGCTGCAGCTCATCAACATCCACCAGTAATTGAGCTAATCAATTGCAGCGGGGGTGTCAAACTCACTTTTGTTGCGGGCCGCTTTGGAGTTACGGAGGGTCGTTATGACAGTGAAAAAAAACAAATGTTCAATCATCTAATCGTTTTCTTACTTGTACACAACAAATCGACCGATTGCTAGTTTTGAAATCAGTCAAGTCCACTACAATAGTTTGTTCAACTATTGTCCAAGTGAGTGTAAACAAGGAAACAAAATTAATGCAAAATATCAATGGTATTCGTGAGATGATTCGCTCCTCTTTCGTCTATAACTGCTTCATACAACAAAGAGGATGGAGAAAAGTGGTTAAGATTGCGCGACTGTCTGTGTTTTATGTGTTGTGTTGTATTATTTTGTTATTTTGACTTCAAGCTGGCGCCGCGAGAGTGGCTGCCTTTACAGCAGCTCCTATATTTTGTTCTTCTACTTCTTCCTTTCATAACTTTGCTGCTGTGAATTGGAAATTTCTCCATTGTGAGACTAATAAAGGTTTTCTTATCTTATCCTAATTATTACACATGAAATTTGACATTTAGGTACAGTTTTCAGCAAAGATCATGAAAGTTGACACACTTGATTTGCTTCCGCGGGCCACATAAAATTATGTGGCGGGCCAGATGTGGCCCCCGGGCCTTGAGTTTGACACCTGCGAATTACAATATTTCTCAGTTATGATTTTGGTGTGTTAAATCCAATGAACAGGAAGTATTTTATTTTTTTTGTTGCATGATTTAGATGGTGATTGGTTTCTTTTGTACAATTTTATTTATACTATAATATCTGCAATTAGGATGACATTAAATATTAAAATTACATATATAATCATTTTACACACATTGATGGATGGGCATTGACTGTTCAGCAACATTTTACAAAGAAATCCCTGGCTTGGGAGGCCCGGTGGTCCGGTGGTTAGCGTGTCGACCTCACCGTGCAGAGGTTCAATTCCAGCTGCGGCCTCCCTGTGTGGAGTTTGCATGTTCTCCCCGGGCTTGCATTGGTTTTCTCCGGGTACTCCGGTTTCATAACACATTCCAAAAAAAAAAACATGCATGGTAGGCTGATTGAACACTCCATATTGTCCCTCGGTGTGAGTGTGAGCGTGGATGGTTGTTTGTCTCTGTGTGCCTTGCGATTGGCTGGCAACCGGTTCAGGATGTCCCCGTGCCGATTGCCCAAAGACGGCTGAGATAGGCTCCAGCACCCCCCACGACCCTTGTGAGGACAAGCGGATCGGAAAATGAATGGATGGCTGGATCCCTCGCTAGATATTTTGCTCATTAAAGTCTGGTAGGGTGACTTTAAACTGAAGAGGATTTTGGCACACACACACTCATACGTGCACATGCACACACGAATGCACGCACACAAACTCGAGAGGCACTTCAAATACCTCCTCAAACAGGACTTTTTCCCCTGCAGAGTGGCATATTTTTCACAGGAGAAATGACTGGCGTGCGAGGCACTTTGTTTGGAGACATCCCTGCTTGGTTGTAATGTGTCGCTGGATAATGAGCTCGAGTTATTTTAGCTTCATTATTGCCCACCGGGTCCCCTGCATCAGGGAACATCACAGTAAATTGGCTCTGCGATACTGTAATAAGGCACTGAGACAGAATTGTCGAGTGTCTGTCAGGATGTGTCTGCCACTGCGCCGTCATTAAAGCAAGTACAGACATAACTCATGTTGGCTTGTAGGGTAAAACCTTGATATCGTTCTCCCTTCATGAATCAATGGCTTTGTAGAGAGCTTTTTTTAAAATTCTGCTTCTTTTTATGTGCGTTTTTTAATGTTAACCCTCCTGTTACGCATTCCAGCTAATGATCATCGGATCATTGGCGCTTGCTTTGTCCTGAAATGGAAATGGGAAAAGCTCAAGTTAGCCCTTTGACGCCAATTAGAAACAGGACCGTTTTTCAGACATGCCACCAGCGCCTGACTCCGAGCATCAACAGTGAAAGGAGGGCTGGAATGTCGAAGCAGATCTCAGAAGAGGGGGATTTCCACGTGTTCAAGTATTCTCCTTACCTAGCAGCAGAGGGTGCCACCACCTCACAAAAAAACATCACTGCAAACTATATGACTGAAGGGCCTGTTTCCTAATCAGGAGTGGCAAAAAAAAAAAGAAAAAAAAACTGGAGTAGACGGAGCCAACAGTGGCCGTGTACTGCCTCCATCAATTACATATGTATTCATATTATTATTATTATTATTTTCCCCAGTGTGTCATCATATTCAAGTGCTTGCTTGAGGTGAGCTTTGAGGCCACGAACCTCAGCTTTTCTGTGTATTACTAGCAAGACATGACAGAGAGTGTTGACAAAGCCAAACGCATACGTTTGTCAAAGCACCGCAGATATCGAGGGAAGCATGACTGTTCTCAGGAGGATTTATTGTTTCTTATCTTTCCCCGGGCCCATTGTGGCAGGCAACTCCCAGTCGGGTAAAACACAGATGGCTATTTCTCTCACTTTGCCTTGGGGCTGCGGTGGAAAACAGGCGGAGAAGGCCACCTCTTCAGCCTGCGGTGGTCAAGAGCTGGCACCGTTATGAAGGCATGAGGGAGAAGAGACGAGGCGGGGAGCCTCGCTTCCCTGTGGGTTCCTCTGAGAAACTATCTCCATCTGCTCATCTGGGCCAAAGCTGTCACTATTTCCTTCATCGACAGCATATGTGGCTGAATGTACAGCATGTCTAATAAATACAAGATGTTGTCCTGAATGTCAGAAACCAACCTGTATTCTTTTTTTTTTTTTAATATACAGTGGTACCTCTACTTACAAACGTCTCTTCATGCGAAATTTTCAAGTTACGAAACATCTCAACAGTAAAATATTGCCTCTTGTTACGAAAGAAATTTCAAGATACGAAAGATAAAAATACAGGATGGGCTGTTACTCGCGGCTCTGAGTTTCCTGAACGTAACATACTGATAGCTGCTCTGCAATTGGCTATTGCTGAGCATCCTCCTGGCATCCCATTGGCTAAGAGGTACTTCTACCGTATGTGTCGATGCAGCGTCCTCGCCATTCGCCCCTCGGGCCATGAGGTGTTCCGATAATTTTACGGAAATGTGAATCATCCAGAAAAATTGTTCACCAGTCGAGCGATCGCTCACTATGCTGATGGTTGCTTTGGACGCTTTCAAAGGAGCCGACGGCAGGCAAAAACCACTTCTGAGAGAGAACATGAACTAAAGGGGGAAAAAATGATGAGGACGCAATTAAAAGTTAAATGACCATAATTTTTGTTCTTTATTCTTTGTTTTTTTGCATTATGCACATCTCTCATTTATTGTGCAATAATCTAATTGTTACATGTATTTGTTACATATTTTGATGCATTTTATGTTTTAGAAAACATTTATATCTGAATTTTTGGGGGCGCTTGGAACGGATTAGGGCATTTACATGGAAAGCGCGTCTCTACTTACACATTTTTCTAGTGAAGAAATTTCTTCTAGAACCAATTAATTTCGTCAGTACAAGTACCACTGTAATATTTGGACAGCACGGTTAGATGAGTGGCTCCCACTTGATAGGTTATGTGTCTGAATTTCGGCTCAGGTCTGTGGTGCAATTTTCATGTTCTCCTAGTGTTTGACTGGGTACCTCAGCTCCCTCCCATATTCCAGAAAAATACATGTTAGGTACATTCAAGACTTAACAAGGTCAGTGTTAGTATTTCACACAGAGCTTTGTTTGTTTGCATGCACCCTGTTATTTGCTTGCAACCAGCCTGGCGTGTACCAGGCTTCTTTCTTCAAGTCATTCGTGATAGACTCCAGCTTGACTGCAACCCTAATGAGGACAATCAGTAGAGATAATGGATGGAATGATGTCGATTGTTTTCCTGTAGGCTGTAAGTCTTACGAGTCATGAATAACTTTTAGCCGGCGCCAGGTTAAGCGGAATCCATCCATCTGAATAAATCAGACTTCACTCGATTAAAGAGCAGGGAGAGACAGTAGATACTGAGCTTAAGGTAAGGGAACAATAACTATTATCTCCTTCCGAATTGAGATCTGTCTGGATTGAAGTAGAGGAGCAACAATGAGTTCACTGAGTCAGTGGCGAATGTGTAATGAGCAGTGAAAACAGGATAATCGTATCTTGCCGCAGGGCGGATGCATTGTGAGTGCACGTAACGCAACGAAACGGAAAGAATGTGTTCTGATGCTATCTAGCAGATGTCAAGCTCTCATATCTGGATGGGTTCAATGTATTGTTAACAGCTTGTTCATCCTCACTGTGAAACTGGAATGCCAGACGGTGTTGAGAACACACCAAGTTTGGATCTTTTGTCCTTTTTTTATTACACTGGCTTTGCTGTGGTGTCATTGTCATCGGACAAGGGGAGTTGGGGGGGGGAGAAACATATCCAGGGCACTCAGTCAGTATGTCAGCATCAGTCTACATTCATCACTAGGCTGATTTTAAGAAACCATAGTCGTCATAATACGCTTCTATTATAAGATGTTTGATAATCACAGTGGTTTCTGTTTTTTATTATCCTGATCTATACAACACAGGCATTCCACCTAATTTCCTCATTCTTATGACCGATTAAATTTAGTCAGGTGCCCATACAATGCCATGACACATATCCATATTATGCCTTTTGTGAATTCAAAAAAGTCTACGTATAAATTCTGTGATTTGAATCACACAATACAAGTTTTTTATATGAGGGTAGATGGAAAGCTTGAGACAAAAGCATGCAATATTTTTAAAATCCTAACCGGAGAGAGAATTTCAGGCTTTGGAAAATAATGTATGCATTAGATGTAGATATTTCAGGCTAATGAAACGCAACATTTGCAGATTTCAGCTGACATAATATTGTAATCACTGATGTCCCTTTAGTGTCATATTTTGACACAATCTGTTCTCAGGGATTGTTATATAGATGGCAAACGTTTCGAGATGGCATGTGGCAATTTCATGAAAAAAATCAATAAGGTGCACTTACTTGACACTCAATTTCTTCCCTAAATTCAGTTTCATGGTGCTGCATTAACTCTCATAAATGACAAAAAATAAAATTATACACTCTAAGCACTTGTGTATGATGAAATCAATAAAAGAATAGTCTGTTATCAAAACTCAGGAGAGGGGAAGGGAATACGTACATAATGTTCTTTCCCCATAAGGACAAGCAGGAAGGGGGAGACAATTTGGCACATAGCAGTAGTAGTCCACCGCCCCCCAAAAAAACAAAAACAAAAAAACTGAAGTTGCGAAAAATGAGCCCTGAGGATTTCCTTTTAGCATATCAGGTCTTCATTAAATTCTCAGTCCCAAAAGTAAAAAAAAATGAATCTGTTCTAAATGATATTAGCTTTGATGATGCCTCACCATAATTATTTTGGATGGTGGTCATTGTTGTTGTGGTTACTCGTAAGCAGATTCAATGGGTGTCTGTATCGTCTCAAGTCAGAAGAAGATGAGTAAGTTAGTACTTGTACTTGTTAAGAAGAAAAAAAAAACAGTTTGCATGCATTGAAATCAAAAACATGTTAACAGAGTGAAGACATCTGTTTAACAATGCATTCAAGCTAAAAGGGGAGGGGTGGGACTAATTCTCAAGGTTTTATTAAGGGGAAATATTAACATTGGGAAACTGAGTCAAGCCCTGGCAGCTCTCTCTGGAATTCTCTCTTTCGAAAAGCCTGCAAGTTCATCTTGGCTAACTGACCATTTATCGAGATTGCTGGTCTTTAAGGAGACATTTGAAGGGAACAGAGCATTTTTATTGGGGCCATGCTGGGTAAATACCAGACCCATGACCTATTTAATAGAGGAGATAATGTAGCGCTCAGGGTGAGCTCAAACGGGTGTGTTTCTCTCCCATCTATGGCAATTCCAGAAATACTGACCTACTGTTTTGTGAATTTTGGTGAGTTTGATCAAGGGGGACAGGCAGAACGATTTTGAGCTTTGCGGACATGTGTCGTGGATGTCATTGGATTGCATTCATAAAAATGACAAAAGCATGTGTCAAACCCTCTGAATCATTGCAGAAATCAATTAATAGTGTTATTATCTTTGTTCTGTATCTATAAAAGCATCCCACTGGCCGCAGCATTGCATTTACCTCAAGCACTAAAATGCTCAAGACAGTCCTAATGACACCATTACAGCCCACATAGATCTAGTTTATAAATCCCCCACCCTTCCAAGGTACCTTTGAAAGGAACAGCAGTCATTACAATGTAAGGTGACTAATTCGCCAATGACATGTCCTTATGATGCATAAAATGATTGCCGCGAAGGGCCCGTGGCCAATGCACCTTACGTAATTTTTTTCCTGCCGACGTACTAGCACAATAAACTCAATTAAACGGTATTGTGTTGCACTGACACAGGGTGGTCGGGTGGTTAGTGCGACAACCTCACAGTGCAGAGGTACGATTCCAGCTCCGGCCTTCCTGTGTGGAGTTTGCATGTTCTCCCCATACCTGCGTGGGTTTTCTCCGGGTACTCCGGTTTCCTCCCACGTTCCAAAAACATGCATGGCAGGCTGATTGAACACTCTAAATTGTCCCTAGGTGTGAGTGTGAGTGTGGATGGTTGTTCGTCTCTGTGTGCCCTGCGATTGGCTGGCAACCGGTTCAGGGTGGCCCCTCCTACTGCCCAAAGACCGGTGGGTTCGGCTCCAGCACGCCCCGCGACCCTTGTGAGCATAAAGTGAATCAGAAAATGGATGGATGCATGTTGCACTGACATTCTGCCAGTTTATCGGAAACATTTGTTTAAAGGGCTCTTAAAGGGGAAGTCAACTCCAAAATTATCTTTACAATATTATGTTCTACGTACACCCATTAGTCTAAACAAGACATTTTGATTAATATTACATCTGTGCAAAAAGTGGCTTTTTGGTGGAATTTTTTTGCATATTAATCATGTGATTTTCATAACATTTATCATGGAATAATTCAGGTACTGATTGAATTACTTTTTGAGGAAGGTAATAAGCAACCGTAATTAATTTTGCCCAACACTGCTCATTTCAATGACAAAATACATATTTTTACACTGGACACACAAAGCATTCTCCTTCGCTAAGTGGAAGCTTTTCTTCCTCTTCAATCTCTCGAAGCAAAGGCGAGGACTCTCCAAATTATAAACAAACACATTTTATAGTCCTCTCAGTGAGATGAAAAAAAAAAAAAGAATGAAAATCCAGAAGGATTTGCACTCTTGAACATTCATCAGTAGCCGGATATGTAAACACAAGCAGATTAAAGACGGAAGCGGGATTTGAAATAGAGTGCCGTTGATGGTGGCTGGACAGCCAAGAGAAAAAGCTTCCTCAAACACCTCTGGCCTACTGCCCGGGATTTGATTGACAGCTGAATGGGGCCCGGGCTTTTAAGTGGTCGACACTTCGCCAAAAGTGCAGACACTTAATTTTTTCACAAATTGACTCTGAGGGTTGTCAGGAATGAGAGCAAGCAGCAAGTTGGGCAGTGACTGCTTCAAGTAGATTCCATCTGACTGACTTTGATTTCGGTGTGTGTTCCTTCGCCTAAGAGCCTCGAAATGGCTCAGTTTAACTGCGGTGCCGGCACAAAGTGCCACCCCACATCCTCCTGAGTTTAGCTCCCTTACAGAAAAGTGACACTTCAAAAGAAAATGTTTCACCAAGTAGTTGTGGGGTGAAGAGTAAAAAGAAGGAAAAAAGAAAAGAAAGTAGCATTCAACACTTTTTGTAGACAGGCTGGCTTAGCATAGAGTATCGGCGTTTCAACATATACTAAACTGTTTGCCAGTGAAGGTAGCAGGCAGGTTGTGTTGATGCATTTCGTGGCGTTTTTAGGGGTGTGAAAACGCTGTCAGACAGCCGAGTGGAGAAAGCATGTTCGACAAATGAGAAACAAGAGATTTTGAACGGGATTTCTCTCTGTCAAGGCATATTGGAGGCTGTGATGAGGCTGACATGCAATTTATATGTATATATGTGGCAACAGTGTATTCTCATAGCGAATTCATTGAGTCATACAAGTGGTACATTTTACCATATAACGGCGGGGGGG
>NW_017806158.1:1032360-1073312 GCF_001891065.2 Hippocampus comes
TACACACCTTATCTGGCTCACAGGTTAACATCAATTTTTAACGATTGTTGTCGGTGATGTGTCCTAACCACCACAAAGCCGAGCGTAACATTCCAATTGAATTTGATTTCACCCAGTCTGCAAGGAACCTTCACTGTGACGGCAGCAATTATCCAGACAACCGATGCCCCAAAGGAATGGATGTAGCATCTTATCTGGCAATCGGGACGTTGCTTGATGTCAAATTTTACCGGCTGAGCAGATATGCTGATAAAGGGTGAACATTTTCAGTGGAGATTTGGAATCATCACACTCACCTTATCCTCACAAAGTCAAGCTTCACATGACCGTGACTATTTTTTTTTTCCTGTATTTATTTTAGGTTCTTGGTCTCCCTTTTTTTTTTTTTTTTTTTTTTTTTAGGATATCATTTAACTGTCACCAACATGTAAAAATTGAACATTACAGCCAATGTTTAAGTGTGTAGTGTACAATCTTAATATTTTAACACAACAAGTTGGTAAGCGGTTTAATGAGCCGTCTCTTTCTTTGGCTTATGTGTGAATGAATGCATGAGATTCCTTAAACAGCCACGGCGAGAGGAAAATAAATGTGTTCTCCTTTTGACAAAGCCAAAGACATTTTTACACAAATACACATTCAACGATAACCAACTCAGCCAGTCGGAACTGGCACTAGCGTCTTAGCTTCAACTTATTCCATCTGGAACCTCAGAAAGAGTTCAGCCAAGTCAAGGTAAGTGACTACGGATGAATGACAATACAGCATCTTCCCGGCCTTAAGGATGCTTTTTCTACTAGACAGTGGGATGTGAGTCAAGGAGTGTAGGGTGCTCGAAAGAGACCAAAATCCTCCGGTTTGGCTTAAAACATCTTTAAGCTCATGGCAAGGCACCATTTAGAAGTCTGTCGATTTTTTATTTCCCAGCAGGACACAGACAAATACCAAACACAAATTGATGAGATGCAAAGTCTATAACTTGGGAGGCTTGATTACATAGCCACATGGGTCGCAGCAGGTTTCTTTCGTTGTTCTGCGGGGCCCAGGTTGTCTTAAAACTGCGACTGAATATTGCTATATGTGAAAAGAAGAACCCTTTGTTTTTATTTGACCCAAAATGGGCATGGGAGTTGGGATACAGGGTGCCAACATGTGGCAATGTTCAGCCAGACAGGAATCATTGGGTACATTTAAATCTGTATCGCTGGCAAACTTTCAGTAAGAACTGTTTCTGTCTTTTTGATTAAGAAAGAAAAAGAAAAAGAATAAGTGAAATTTGCCTCAAGAGTCGGCAAGTTGGATGAGTGGCGAGCAGCTCTGACTCAATTCCAAAGTTGACGGCTCGGATCTGAACTCTAAGCTTCCTGTTTGGAGTTTGCAGGCTCTCATTATGTACACGAAAGACTGTAAATTATCTGCAAGTGTGATCATTTTTTTTAGTCGATATGTGTCCCGAGATTGGCTGGTGACCAGTTCAGCCTGCGTCCTCGCTCACTCCCAGGCAGCTGAAATAGGACAGCAGTAGTGGTTCTTGCCTTCAGGGTAATTGGACAACAGACTGACACCAGCTGATGTTTTGCGTGGAAAGACAATGACATGATGATGCGGACAGTTTGCCCCTCGGACTGAGTCACCATTATTTCCTACAGGCCCAAAAAAACGGTGTTGAAATCTCAACAGACGCAAAGGTGTCCTGGTACAGACTGTATTGTTTGACTTTCCATTATTTCCTACAGGCCCAAAAAACGGTGTTGAAATCTCACCAGACGCAAAGGTGTCCTGGTACAGACTGTATTGTTTCATGTGATAATAGTCCAATCACAGGGAAACAAAACTGTGAGGAACATAATGGTGGACAGATACTAGATGGAGACAGGCAGAAGGTTAGAGCAAGACATGTCGGGGTGGTGGTCTTCCTTGCTTTTCCCCTAACTCTCCCAGTGCCAGAGAGCAGATGGTCCTCACAGCATGCCCCTCTGTACACTTTTGAGCCACTGTACAAAGCACCAAACACACACACCGCAGGCCCACATTTTTCGGTGGAGCAAGAGAGAACAACAAACCACAAACAAAAACAATATTTCCACCACCGTGGTCAGCTACAAACCAACAATCTGATCTTGAACCACAGTCAATGTGCACGGCCATGAGATTTTAGAAACAAAAGTATGATTTATCTTCTTTTGGCTTGAGAAGAATGTGCCGATGTGACCCAACTCTCAGCACTTCTTTCTCTTCGAGAGAGAGTTAAGCAAAGGTTGATAAGAGGTTCACTCTCTTCAATATCGAGCATCCCTTAATGGAGAAGTTCAACTTGAGGCAACCTCCTGACATTTAAAATGTAACCTTGTGGGAGGACGACGTCTTAACGTTTATGTCAAGTGAAGCCAAAGAAAACGGTCCGACAAGATAACGGAACCTTGTTCTACGTCAGAAAGACTAAACGGGTGGTGGAGGGTGTAGCTGAGATTTTTAATTATGCATGTCATTAAGTCTTGTCGTCAAGGGGTTTTCCTGTGCAATCAAGTTGATAGCGTTATCTATAGTACATTTACATATACGGTATACACAGCAGTGGAGAGCTGACAGAGCCACAAATGGCCAGGCGTCACTCTGCTACATTTTTTTCCATTAAATTATAAATTTAACCCCATGAATTCATTCTCTTGAATTCATACATCTTTTCTTATAGATTTTGTTTTTCAGATTCAGCCGTGTGATGCCATGCCAATCAGTTGCCAGAGGCCCTCTGTTTTTCCAATTTCTGATTAGTAGGTCAGAGCAAGCCAATTTCGACAAGCATAATGTGTCTGTAGCAATCTGCAAACAATACTACATTCATTAATCAGCATCTCTAGTGAGTGGTTTTATTTTGCTGTTTATCATCATGTTAGTCAATAAATATTGATTCTAAGCTGCCTCTTATAATTTACTGTATGTGACACAGTTTTGCAATATGCTAGACACCACACGTAAATACTAAGTACATACACACACTTTCTATCAGAATAAGGGCACTCATGGTGTCCAAGTCAAAACATTTTGCCCTTAACCACCATTCGTGATGTGATTGTGTGTGATGCACATGGATGGTTGATGCAACACATGCTGAGTTAGTGTTTGCGGGTGTGAACGCATACAGTATGTCGACAAGTAGGTGTGGAAGGCGAGAGAGAGAGAGAGAGAGAGAGAGAGAGAGAGAGAGAGAGAGAGAGAGAGAGATAAATTGGGTGAGAACGTGGTGAGTGTGTACGTGCACATATGGCCGAATACATCGGCAAGTATTTGAGTGTATATGAGAAGCTAATGTCGTCCAATTTAATTAATTGCGCCTACGTGTAACATCTAAACAACTGCAGGTTTAAAACAAAACATATTGAGCATCTGGGGAGGTGTTCCATAAAGTAGGTTCAATACACTCTTAGGACTTGACTGGTGGGTGTGCTCTTCGTAATTTACTCAGAGTAGGGAGAGTAAGGCACCAGCCAATACGTTTCCATAAATACGTTAATGGTGATATTAACACTCACCATTGCGCGTTTCTTGCTCATGCGTTTCTTCTTCCTGCTTTGTGTGTGTGCCAGATGGGGATTGTTCTCCTGGTCCGATGGCTGGTGATGGTGATAGTTGTTCTTAAAGGGCTCCAGGCTCAGGCCGTTGGGAACCTTGGCTGACTTTTTCTTACGAAAGGGCACACCCTGGTTCACTCTGCGCTCTTGAGGCTTCAGCGTCAGGTTTTTCTACAGTAGAAAAAAAATAAATAAAAAGGACGAGGTTATCTTGGAGACATATAGAATTTGTCATCACAACTTGTAGCACACATTTTAAAAAGTCATTGATGATAAACATGACATTTCAGGCCAAAACAAAGAGAAAGAGAGACATTTTTTTTTAAGAAAAGCGATGCCACCATAAGAAATGAGAGTCAAACTGGTCTTGTGAGGTTCAAAGGATTTTGGTTTCAATCAACACTTCAATTTTGAACTTCATATCAGTCATTTCAAGTGTGTACTTCTCTGGTGCCTAATTACTGCTTGACCCATCAAGATGTGTTGAAACAGTTTTGAACTGCCTTGCACCAGAGGTCTTAAAAATCATCAACAGGTGTCTTCAGTCAGGTTCCAAATCACATATAACAGCTGTCATCAAAACCCTCTTGAAAAAGAATCATTTGGAGCCCACTGTCTGCCAATTACAAGCTCATTTCCAACTATTGCCCAGCAAAAGACATCAAATACATTTCTACAAAGAGATTCATCATTTTTTTTTTTGAGGTAACCATAGTACAAAAACAGCATTAATCAAAGTAGAGAAAGACCTGAGCACATATATTGACTCCCTAAAATTATACAATCTTGTATTGCGAAACCTCAATCGTGCTTTTGACGCAGTAAACCATAAAATCCTCCTGGAGCAGCTTGATTGATGGGGCCGCTTCACCGGCCAGCTCTAAACTGGTTCAAAACCAAACTCAAATGACAGCGATTATTTCTTATGCATTCGAAATTTTGCATTCCACTGGAAAGAATCACATGTGGGATGCCCCAGGGGTCAATTGATGGCCCACTGTAATTCAATCTTTACATGTTTCACTTTTTCATATCAGATGCAAACATACCTGTATATTATATGACCACATGCAGATGATTCCCAGCTAATTTCATGATGTCCTGATGATCTCCCAAAAAGGCCTTCAAACAATGCACCTCAAAGCAATCTTGTTCCTTTTAGTGTTGCAGTTTGATGAATGCACATCAGAAACACTCCATAAACTGTTTCTCATAGCTTCAGTTGCATTGAATGAGGTGCAGGTTCAAGTTTATGTTATTTCCCTTTTTCACTCACACCCATCCAGGAAAGTGAATGCATAATGACGTGAATTGTGCACATATAATAAGTGACAAATACATGATTGGGCTGACGGGATTCCTTGAGCCAGCGTTTTGCGTGCCTCGAAGTCGCCAAACCATAATGATTGCTGGAAATAAATTATGCACAATATGTTTTGCTGGCTCATTGAACAATAGCGAGATAAATTCCTTATTTCAGCGCTTTGTGGAGATGCGGGAAGGAAAATAATTGCTCAATATGGCTCCCTTTCCAACCTTTATTATTGTGATTGTCTGCCAGTATCCAAGGCAATTTTCTAGCATTCTGAATTGCATGTTTGCAGGTAAGTTTACAATGCACTGGAACACAGACGGGGGTCAAATGATTTTTCACTTTTTGCAAATGATGTGCAAAAGCTATCGCTCATTTTGTGTCATATATAGTAATGAAATCTATATATCGTTAGATCAATATATACACGTACACCTACACAAACATTTATACTAGTTCACAACCCGTCATCCAGATGTCACGAGAATTTTGAGTTTGCCATTCTGCAAGGTTAATTACGATCTATACACGTAGAGATGTAGGGGCAGTTGAACAGGGAGGTTTTTTTTATGGTTTTGCCTTCATACAGAACCACAATACATTTTAAACAAAAACAATATTTGACTTAAGTATAGATTTGCAGCCTCAGTTTTAGTGGAATAGGTTTCACCCATCCATCCATTTTCGATCTAGTGTTTGTTCTGGTGGCATGGGAGCTGCAGCCTACCCCGATTGAGTTTTGGGCAAGAGTTACAGCACACCCAGTAGCTTGGCCAACAGAATAATCACTCTACATTCAACAAACGAGAGGAGATGAACTAAAAACACATCATTAAAATTAACTTCATGAACAAAGTTCCTAATAAAGGGAGAGGGTGAAGAGATGCGGAGGGATGTAGCAACAGTCCCGTGACACTTCAGCAGTTGGCGCGAGATTGCACAAACACCCAAACATGCACTAATACACACTTATTATAAGAGCTGATTTAATCATCATCATAACACTGAAACGCTCTACACGGCAACCGACATTGTAAACAATTACTGGTGATCTAATAGAGGCTAATAAAGAGAATAAAGAGCCATAAGTGGAAGTACTCCTTGCGGGGTACTCCTGGACAACAGCGCATATTAAACTTGAGCTACCCTGTTAAGTGGAGCCGTGAATTGTCTCTCCTTCTTAAGAGAGCCCTTGACCTGTTTATCACATTTTCCGTACACGTGGAATAGCACTGAATCAGCTCTGTGTCTGCTGGAACTGATTTGGCATTGCTCTTTGCAGTCATGCAGCCAATTATAGGTGTGATTCGAGAAGCTGAACTGCTTCATATGTGGTTTCGTTGTGAGTATGCCAACAAAAATAATGAATGAATAACATGGCTGGAATATTCCTCACTTAATTTTAAGCATTGCTTGAAAAGGTCACTCATGATTACGATATTTAACAGTTCTAAGCTGAGTATCTGAAGAAAGAAGACCCTGATCGTAATATAGCGTAATGCACAAAGTTGTTCATATTCAAAATGGATTGCCGTAGACAAGTACTGTAGTTGTCTGTGATGTCAACATTCTGCCGCAAAACAGCACGTTAACCGCCACTCGTTGTTCATACATTGTCAGTGTCATGTCCGAGGGACAAAACAGCTGAAGTCAATCTTGTCATATAAAATTCACGTACTCGATAGTTTCTCGGAACATACTGCGGAGACATTTTTTAACTGAACTTGGCTCACTGTAACAGCCCGTCCTCCCTGTCCCACACGCTCAAAGCCGAGCCAATCCACCCAAGCATAATCCAACTGTTAGATCAGTGCAACAGTTGGATTGCTCAATCGATTTGTCGTGCGTACAAATGCAACTGGTTTTAACAGAGCACCTGAAATTATTGCTTAGTGCCCCCCCCCCCCCGATGGTAAAGGTTGTCTTCTGGAAAATATTTTGTTGTTCCCTAAAGTGAATCAGTGACTTTTCTTTTTCCTGAGTTCACTGCAAGATGCAGAACATTTAATTTGGCTTGTACAAATGTCGAACGGCAGTCTAAGTTGCTTCTTTTAAAACATAATGCGCATGATGTGCACTTTAAATATTTTTAGTCCGCATGTGCCCCTGCAGCCCACTTATGTGTACCACCGCTGGCTATACATATAAACGTCCAGAAAATATCGGTAGGTCAAACATAATGTTAAAAAAAAAAAAAAAAAAATGCACGAACCTCATGTGCCAATCTGAAAAAGTGTCCATTTAAGCAAATACCATGACTTTGGACCTAAGACAAAAAGAAAATCGGCTGATAACTAAGATAAAGATTTGACTATGTCAACCAATGAAGTGTGTGACTCCGGAAGCAACTAAGGATATGGGGTGGAGGGGATGCTTGGATTTAGATTGGATTAAGATTATTGTGACGCAAGCCATTAATAAAGCGTACTGGGACCAAAGGTAATTGAAATAAGTGTTAAATAGAAAAGTCCATACAATGTCACCAAATGTCACACACCAAAGCGACTCTTTTCTTTTGAAATCAGGCACAAGCAAAATCATTCAAATGTGGCTTTTCGATTGCATTTTGACGTGCCAATTTGTGACAGATGAACCTGAACTGTTCAGTTGAATATGTTTCAATTTATTGTTTGATGATATGCACAGATTAACAGCTCCGGTATGAGTCACAAGTTTATCATTCACTTCACCAACTTGCGTGCAATGAGTCGAGTCAAATTTATTGATATAGCCCTTCATCACAGAAAAGTTTCATACCTACAGTTGATGAATGTTAACAACATTACCTGATCTTGACCCTCAGGAGGGCAAGGAAAAAAACAAACATCTGGAGAAAAATGAGAAACCATGAGAAGGGGCTGCAGATGGGGGAATCTCTCTTGCAAGATGACCAGGCTGCAATGGATGCCGAGGGGAGCTGCGACCGACCCACACAGTGGAACGTACCGTACACACGTATATGGTAGATTAAAGATGACATAGGATTTCTTCTCCTATTATGTTCATACTCTGCTTGTTGAAGTGGTTAAATATGAAAACCTCACCGCTTGCCGCAATTTTTGAAATACCAAAATCGGTGTTGTTCTTAAATTGCCACATGATTGACTGGTGATGAGTCCATTTGCCCTAAATCAACCGCGCTGGGCTGCTCTCCTTTTCGGGACACTGAACAGAATAAGTGGTAAGTAGTATCGCAAATTGGTGGATGTCAAACGCTACATCTTGCACCTCCCCCACCCCCCATCTAATAACTTGCAATGAGAGCTCAAATTAACCCAAATTCAAAGTGAATCATCCGCCTCAGAATGGGGATGGATTTACGCAGTTTATGCCCATTTTAAATCGTATTTAAGAAGAAATGTGTTTGCAAAAAGCATCCTGAGTATTCTCAGACATTTTCTGGAAGCCATGCATCATGCATGAAATTCAATTTTCACAGAAGATAATGAACTTGGTGATGGTAAAGTGGAGGTTTTTTTTTTCTTTTTGCTGATTAGAGAACAAGTGTTTGGGTTAATAGTACGACAAGTAGAATAAAAGAGTCTCCCATCCATGGCCATCTCTCAGGATGTTCGATTAGCCCAGATGTCTTGCACAATTGGCTTAACTACTCCAAATAAAACAGTTGAACCACCAAGTAGGAAATGATTAACACACCCCCAATGATGCCAGGTGTTTGTTACATTGGAACATTTGCTCCCATCCAAGCAGAAAGGCTTTAAAAAAACAAAAAAAAAAAAAAACAAAAAAAATAAACAAATTTGCTCCCTGTGAGAAGTTTGCATGCCCCAATAGGACTCAAGATTTAGCTCGAATGATTTTGCAAACCGAGTTATCATTCCTAAACTTGCCATGTCAATTATGTAATGTTTCTTTTGGGATTTCAGGCTGCAGAAAGAATGGTGCATGTTGCCTAGCAACTGGACACATGGAAGAAGAAGATCATTAAATTGAGCTGGTGCTCTCAGAGAGCTTCGTTTTGTATCTCAGAACTTGTTGCTCAGTGAATAAATTGTTGCTTGGATATACTTAAAAAAAAATATGCCATGCGTGCAGCTTAGCATCGAGACAGCAGCGTAATTCAGAACAGGAAATAAAAAAAAGAAAAAAGACACTCCATGCAAAAATATTTCCTTGCTGTCCACTCAGGCCATTTTAGTCTTAAAATATGACCTGATAAAAAATACAAAGAGATAGATGAGGTGGTGTCAGAAAAATTCCATGACTAGTGTCTCAGAATTTTGCTGATAGTCATCGGAGACAAGGAGACAATGATTACTCGAAGCAACAACTCCCTGACACAAACTGAAACAAAAGACTGCTAAAACAAATAGCACCGGTGTCATTTAAAACATCTGTGTGAGGTTCCTTTGTTGTAGTATACAAGTACTACTTGTCTAAATCGCTCAATTTATGCATTATGCAGTGCAGCATTCTGGAGGTTATTTGGAGTGATTACACTTTCGCAGGCTGCATTTAAATTTCCCTCAGGCACAACAGTGCGTAGAATTCTCGCCAAGAGTAAAATTAATTGCATAAACATAGCTTACCACTGATCAGTTAACATTAAGGAAAATAAATAGTGTATACTGTGCAAAAGTGTGTGTGTGTGTGTGTGTGTGTGTGTGTGTGTGTGTGTGTGTGTGTGTGTGTGTGTACGCGCATGCAGAACTCAATTTCCTGCCTCGATAAAGAGTGTGTGCAGAGGCTGCTGCCCACCGGCGAGCCAATACTGGCACTATTTATAGGCCACACACATATTAAGGCTAACAGTGTAACAAGAGACCCCAGACTTGGCCCTCCACTGGTAATTAGAAACCAAGTGAAAGCTGACCACCGTCACAATGGGCGAAAGCCAGCAAAAAAAGGGGACTCTTAGGAAGTGCCAGAATTCACTGCAAGACGCCCTCAAATAGTTCTACATTTCAGATCTGTTTTGCTTTTGTTGGAGGATTATTGAAGTTAAAAAAAAAAATGTCAGAACTAAACCATCTAATGCTGCCGGGCAGTTGTTACAGCTATTGTGAGCGAAACATCCGGTAATAAACAAAAATGAATTTTTCATCTGCACATATTAAAAAAAAAAAAAAAAAAACCCAAAGACAAAGAAACGACATAAATGCTGTTAAAAGTAGGTTGTGCATGAAGAATATGAGTTATAAATAGAATGGGTCTAGTGACTGCATCTTCAAATGGATGTGAAGTCGTACCTTGAGCTCGTCAAAACTACTTAAAACGATTTAGCAAATCCAGAAACAGAATCTCGAATCAAAAGGAACAAATTGTCATAAGATATGACAGCACAAGGAAATAATCCTGACCTGATCCAAACGTGGGTGAAGAGGTTTTCTTTGTTATGTTTACACTGCTGCCCAAATGCAGGAACTGGATCATCAATCAAGCTTTATTTATATAGCAATCAGGCGTAAAAATGCAACTCAAAGTGCTGGGCAGTTAAAAAAAAAATAGAAAATTGCAATGTAAAAAGAGGTCCCCCCACCCCTCCCCTGCCAAAATACACAGATATATATCCCACAAGCGCGCGCGCACACACACACACACACACACACACACACACACACACACACACACACACGCACGCACAGGCACAAGGGGAGCTGATCCACGCTGAGTGGCAGCAACCACAACTCACAGCGTGGAGGCCCCCCCAAGAGAAAACACTGGCTCTTTAAAAAAAAAAAAGGCATAGGTGACGGTGCAGTATATACCGTATTTATTTATTTATTGTAGAAAACCCAATCGGGCCTATCCCAGCCGTCTCCAGGCAGTAGGCGGGGTACACCCCGAACTGGTTGCCCGCCAATCCTAAGGGCACACATAGATGAACAACCATTCACGCTCACACTCACACCAAGGGACAATTTTGAGTATTCCATGAACCTGCCAAGCATGTTTTTGGAACGTGGGAGGAAAGCGGAGTACCCGGAGAAAACCCACATAGGCACAGGGAGAACATGCACACTCCACACAGGGAGGCCGGAGCTGGAATCGAACCCTGAACCTCTGCATTGGGAGGCCAAAGTGCTCACCAGTCGATAACCGTGTGAGAGAGAGAGAGAGAGAGAGAGAGAGAGAGAGAGAGAGAGAGAGAGATGCGCACACACACACACACACACACACACACACACACACACACACACACACATACATACATAGCATTATTGTAGTCTTGCTTATTGTAGTAAGAAAATATTGATGTTCTATTCATTCATCGCTTGTTTTCTCCCAATAAACTACAAGCAAAAATAAAATAGTACGTGCTGCAGATGTCTGAAAGATGTCCCTGAGAGGGGAGAGAAAGGAAAAGCTTTGACATTGCTTGTCAGTTCACACATGCAGAATTAAATTCAAGCGAATGCACAAGCTTCCAGCTAGTGTGTGTCTTTCTTAGCTGAATTACTGCTACTACAGCATTTTTTTATTTTATTTTCTTTGTGTTAAGGTTCAATATATTTGGTGAAGAAGCAATATTTTGGAAGTCATCGCAGAACACAGGATCAGTCTGGCTCGATGCCTGAAAGATGAAGAGTGAACAAATTCACTTGACAGTATGGAAGTTGAACAAATCAGAACATGGATGGGATACAGGACAAAGATAAGGCAGCGATTTTTGTCTGCTCAGTCATCTTTCGAGCACATTTGGAGGACCTCAGTGTGACAACGCTCTAAGCCTAAAAGCAAAGATAAGAAGCTTATCCTCTAAATGATACAAGCACGGGGGAGGCTGCGGCAGCCAGTAGTAGGATGCAGTTGTCAGGCATCCTGTCTGTAGCCACCAATGCCCATTTTAACAAAAAAGAATCCTCAGTGCCTAAATTCAAGATGTTCTGCCTTTGAACAATGCACACCACACAATGTATGTCCACATAAGCAAACACATTAAGCACTAAGTTTCAAAGATGTGAACATTCGTTACAGAGACCCTATAATTAAGCTATCCCAACCAGCCATTGTGTTCCAGGCCCAGGAGGCTGGACGCAGGTTGAGCATTTTATCCTTCATCATGAAAATACAGAGCACCCGAACACATTCTACTCTATGTTGACAGATAATATGACACGTGAGCAGCATTGAACACATTCCACAACTAAGCTCCGAATAAAATCCATTCCACATCCCTAACAGACAGTACCGTATTTTCTGCACTATCAGGCGTTGCGGACTATAAGGTGCACCTTCAATGAATGGCCTATTTTAAAACTGTTTTCAAATGTAGGGTGCACCGCATTATCGGGTGCATAGAATAGAAGCTACAATAGTGGATGCGGTTGCAGTATGCAATCCACTAGATGGACCGGCGCTAAAGGGAATACAATACAATACAAGACAGCGTTATTTAAGTTGAGCTTTCAGCTGGAACAAAGCGCTTTAAAGAACATTTAAAATACTACATCCAGGAAATCAGAATATTGATCCATGCATAAGGCACATCGGATTATAAGGAGCACTGTCGGCTTTTGAGAAAATTAAATGCTTTCAGGGGCGCCTTATGGTGCGGAAAATACGGTACATCAAAGCCAGAAATGAGACAGGCTTTCTCAGCTTTTGCAGCCTTTGTGTGAATAAAAACCCAATCGGGCACTTGTTTTGTCAAAGGATGTATTCCACCCCTTGATTGAATATTTTTTCATGTAACATTGATCTCGATATGGCCACTTTAAAAACAGAAGTGCTGTCAGTGGCCAAGTCCAATACAATAGGCCATGTTGCATTGATCTTGTAAGGAGAGCCAAACATTACTTCAGAATTTATCTGCGGACAAATCGACTCTTGTTTCTCATAAAACTGCACACACAGCCACCTGACCGCAGCAGCACCATTTAGTAATGTCACAATCTATTTCATATTTTAATATAGGAACCTAAATTTGTCATTTTGATTTACACTGTACAAAACACCGGCACATTATTAAATACTCTCACCAGACACAGTTCAAGATTATATTCACTCGTCCCATTCTGGGGGGATCTTTATCTTCAGTAGACCACAGAGAATTACGGTAAGATGTGTTCACTACCACGACTCAGAGAGCAAAATGCACGAGCAATAACCTTCCCTGTGGCTCTACTATTCCTGGCAGCTTGATTTACCTCAAAGCACTAATGTTCAAGGGAGTCTGCTGGCAATATAAGGCAAACTGAGCAGTGCCACGGAAATTGCAGCTTTTACAGCTTCCTAGAGACTCCTTGGAGATGCACTAAAGCCCTGACAAAGAGTGCATGGGCAGGAAATATGGGCTTTGCCAGGAACCTGTTGGGTATGTGTCTTCAGAGAAATGCGGTCACTTCTGTCTCAAGGAGCTGACGTTGTTCAGTTGCATATTGCCGCATGATTGATGCGTGGCAAGGCTGCGAGGCCTCAATCGGAGGCTAGCCTGTCCTTTTTACCTGTCTGTCAAAGCTCGCTTGAGCCAGTGTTAAACAGAGATGGCAGCTCACCACCATTAAATGCTGGAGGCCCGGGCATATACACAAGCCGATGCTACACTTAAGGGCTATTAAATTATCGAGGCAATTACATGTAGCTGATGGTGTCAGTGCATTGTGTAAGACCATAACTAATGGCTTGTCAGGATATTGACTCCCCCCCATACATCAGTGGGGAGAGACAGCACTTTGCAGTAGGTGATGCCCTGACTCTGAAATCCGTGCCACCTGTCACCTGTCACACTGTCAGGTAGCTTGACAGGATACAGTCATACTGGAGAAGCAATACAAGTAATACATTTGGGAGCTCACGTTTTTTGGGGTGTGTGTGTGAGACACACTACTTTAGGCCAGATGCACACCGATTCCTCACATTTCACCGATTTTTCAAATGTGCAAGACCCAACATGTGACAATTAAAAAAAAAAAAATTGTAAAAAAAAAATGAGTCGCATAATTGAGGTGACCAATACAGCACACGACACATTTAATAGCTATCTGCACCGACATCATGGGCTCTATTTTTGTGCTCTGTGCAAGTCTAGCGCATGGTGCGTGCTAAATCAGTGTGGAAACGGGATAGATTCATTATTGGTTACTTTTGCAGACGCGTGCAGCTTGACAGAGTGAAAAACGAATGCTTTGCGCCATTGTGGGTGTGAACACAGCCGGCTTGATTCGCCGGCAATCAGAGCAGCTCCTTTGATTCCATTTAAACGGAGACAGTGAGAGGTGTACCGTCCTTGACATGGCAGAGGAAGAAACGGATGAGGGTAAGTGAGTTCATCAGGATATGCAAGCAAAACTCAACTCAACGGTATTTATAGAGCAATTTAAAACAACCACCGTTGTATACAAAGAACTGTACATGGAGCAAATATCATATGTACAACAATACAACAATAAAGTAATCACGAAGCCAGTAGAAAGAACAAAGACAGTAAAACTAAGATCAAGTCTGTGTCATGTTGAGTCAAAAGCCAAAGAATGCGAATGAGTTTTGAGACGGGTTTTAAAGATGGGCAGCGAGGGGGCTTGCCGAATGTTCAGTGGGAGGCCATTCCAAAGAGAGGGACCAGCAACGGAAAAGTCTCGGTCCCCTCTGAGCCTCCGCTTAATTCTTGGTACCTCTAGTAACGTCTGGTCCGCGGACCTGAGGCACCAGGCAGGTGAGTCGGGGCGGCCGAGTCGGCGAACAGTGAAAATTTGGCCAGGGACATTGCAGATCTGTGGGTTGGCACTTGGAGAGTGCCTTCCACCCTGATCGTTCCTTTGCTTGACTTTTTGACGGCGAGGTCTCACATGAAGCCCCACGGATCCATTTGAGCCATGCCTGGAAAACTCCACCACAGCCAATCCTTCTTGACCCGACACACGAAGGGCAAATTTTGATGTATGTTTCTTTGTGACAAAAGGTGCAAAATTCCACAACAGCCTTGATATCTCCAAAGCAAAAATGAAATCATTACAGAATTGAGAAGTCACAAGGCTGATTTTTTTTTTTTTTTTGGGCATAGCCTGTCAGTCTAGACACTAAGCACACAATAACCACCACAAAATTGATTTGCAAATAAACACGGCCATCTTAAAATATCCACCGGCTGGCTGCTTTATATGCAGTCAGGCGGTCTCTTGTCATGGTGTTGCAGACAGATGAATGATGGAGTCTTTCAAGCAGCACGCAGACAGACAGCATGAGGCTGTCATCTTGTGACGATCAAAGCCGTCGAAAAATCGCCATGAAGGCAGGGAACACTGGAAGGGAGACATATGTGACGAAAGAGGTTCTTGGAACACAAAACATTTGAAAGCCAAATCGCTTTGTGTTTCATGGAGGAGAAAGGACGTCGAATCATTGTCCCGGTGAATCAGACATAACAGGATACACACTGCTCGGTGAAAACATGTGCACTTCCTGTCGTCTCGGACACAGGCGCAGCTTTGCAATTTTTTTTTTTTTTTTTTTTTAGTGCCTGGCAGTCTGGCACATTAAGTTCCAGTGTGTGCGAGCGTGCACGCATGTGCGTATACTGCAGCAGAGTACACGAGCTGCTTCTGGTGGAACAATGGATATGGTCTGACAAAAACACACACACACACACACACACACACACACACACACACACACACACACGCACACACACACACACACACACACACACACACACACACACACCTCCTCCTCTTCTCTTACACACAAAAACAGATCTAAGTGAATGTGTCCGAAAGCGCCAAAGAGACCTGGGAGCATGCCAAGGATACTGACAGAAGGGGGAGGGAATGTGTAAGCCGCGTTCAAATCACATTCAGAGGTGTTTCAAGGACGCAAGATAAATAATACTTCACATGTGCACAAATGTATTCCACGACGAGTTAATATCATCATGGCGAGAAAGCCGTTTATGAAAAGTCAGATGCACTAATTTGGAGCCTGATTTTGCCCTTCTGATCTAAACCATCAGAAGACAGATTTGAATCTGCTCACATTTGAGATGTCTTCTTTTTTTTTTTTTTTGGACAGTCCTTGAATGCGCCGAACGCGAGGCGACGCAAAACTGGTTTTGTTTACTTCCCTCCTGACCGTGTGTGTGTATTTTCCTTGGCCTTTTACCATTCAGCTGTATTCCTTGAGTTGAATGCTCTCTATAAATGCCAGAGCGTGAGACTGAAGACATTACTATTTGTGTTCCTGTAAGTGCTGTTGTGCATATTTGTTCACTCATCTCAGCTCCACTCTGTTGACATTACACAGCCCTTGAACAAAACGTTACTTTGCTAGATCACAAGTTACTTTTGTAGTTGCATACGGTTTTGCCAATATTTTGATTGGAAATGCATTTTTTTTAACAGTCATGTTTAATAATAGTTGAAAGGAAAAATAACAGTCTTTCCTGATAATAATAATCACAATAATGGAAGCATTTTTAATTTCACTGAACATAAATAGCCGACTTGGTTTTTATGAAAAATGAAGATGGTCTGCCTGGACTTTTTTTGAGATATATATTTTTTCTTTTTATCAATTATAATATAAAGTCTTTTTTATCTGACATATTTAATGAATTGCTATTAACAGTTGTTAATAGCAACAATTTGGCAAAACTACTAATGGCAAACCCTAAAATGTATCCTGTACTTTTTTTTTAAACATAAACTAGAACCATTACAATCTTTTTGGCATATTTTATGAACACTGAACATGTGGTTAATGGTCACAGCAAGGACTCGACACCAAAACAAAATGACTGAAGCTTTTTGACGGTTCTGCATTGTTTGTGCATCCGATATAAGAACTAGATGAACACTCGAAACAGTCTCTCCAAATGTCGCAAGCGTAAGGATACGGTATTTGCGACCCACATTGATGACATGACATCATCTTTAGTTGTATGACTGCGTCTGGGACGGACCGTCTCATTCCTTGGCTTTGAATAGCCTCGTCTGCTCACTGGGACTTCTGGTGAGAGGCACTAACAAGCAAAACACGAGTGAGGCGTGAGGACATAGAAAGTTCCCATCATTGTTTGTGTCGCTGCCTTTATTATTATTTATTTTGGGGGTGGGGGGGTGGGGGTCTGTGTGGCTGGCTGTAACCGTAACTTGGCGTTGAGACAGCAACAAAGCTAAAACTGCATCTTTTTTGCTATTTTTTTAAGTATGCTTATGGTGTTTTATTGTTCTCACAGCATTTAATTAACGACAAAAAAAAAAAAAAAAAAAAACGCCTTGTTAATTACTGCTGTCCATTCCCCACATGCTAGCACATCACAACAAATAAGTTGTTTATGTCGTGACTTTCGGCTTGTCCGGTCAGGGGTCGCCAAGGCAAGTCACTTGAACAAGTTGTATGACACAACCCACCATTTTTTTTTGGTCCAGCGCTAAAAACCTGTTAAAAAAAATGAACGCTTAAAAAAAATGTAATAATAATAATGCCACTCTCGAAGCATCCATGAAAACTATGGAGTGATTCAATCTAAAATAAAATCCCCAATATCTGGTCTATTGTTTCATTAACAAAAATAAAACATTCTTTCAACAATTATAGCATCACCAAAGGTCCTCATGAATATCATTTTAAAACATTAGCTGTCATACAGGAATTTACGGGCATAGCTTCACAAAAATGTTGGCTGTACTACTTCCACAAATGTCTGCTTGCCATGATTTTAATAGGAACTCGTATGCATTAATGTGTTGGTCAAAGCCATTTTATTCAGGATGATCGCAGTGCTGTTCTATAACAATACATTAAGCGCTTGATTAATGCAACTCTTAACTGCCTCATTTGATGAGGAAGTGCTTGTCTCAATTATGAAAAATGCTACTTTAATGGCTTCACAAGAATATGAGAGCTGATGAAGCCTGAACAAGGAATCATTCAATTAGGTCTTTAGAAGTAGATTCATGATGAGGTGAATCGTCTTCTGAAAGGTCCCGCTGGTCATAAGTGGTAACTAATGCAGGTTTATTACGCATTCAACAGCTGCAGTTCAAGTGCAAGACCAGCCTATTAGCCCGAGATCCGATGAGAGCATCCGTCTTTTGATTCAATATGTCTGAAATGTGTGTTCGCTTCTGTGCAGATTGATCAAATTATACCGTCCACGTGCAATTCAACGTTCCTCTTGAAAGTATTGACAGCCTTTCATGGTTAATGTCTTTTTCTGGTGAGTGCAGTCAATATCTATACCTAATACCGTATTGGCCCGAATATAAGACGGTGTTTTTTGCATTGAAATAAGACTGAAAAAGTGGGGGTCGTCTTATATTCGGGGTCTAGACATTATACCCATTCACAACGCTCAGCCAGGTTAACCGGCAGCTGAGGAGAAGTTATGATGTAATTTACATTTCAAAAACCAGAAGCCATTCATTTATGAATGTGATTGCACTTTAGATTTGAATGAGGTAAAATAACACGCTTTTTCTCTCAAATATATTGTTATCATCATTTGTTTCAGATGCACTGTAATTATTTTCTGTATAAAAAGTAATTTGGTGTTCAAAAAGTATTTTTTTTCAAATTTGAGTCTCGAAAAAGAGGGGGTCGTCTTATAATCAGGGCCGTCTTATATTCGGGCCAACACGGTAAATCAGATATGCCACTGGCTATCCGGTAAATAAGAATGGCAATCAACTTGTTGCTAAAGTCTTTGTAGCAAACGCACGTTGTGCTGGTAAACTGACGCTATTTCTGACACGATTGTTTTCGTCAACCAAGGCTTAATAATGAGCCATGCGCAAAAGCAATCAGGGATGGGTCCCGTCAAAAATGTGCAACTGAGTTTTGCAGCAGCAAAGTGGACCTGAACACACACACACACACACACACACACACACACACACACACACACACACACACACACACACACACCCACACACACACACACACACAAAATGGAACAGGAGTTATAAGATTAATTTCTGTCGCTTTTATGCTTTATGCAAATGGAATAAACTGCCAACAAAACTGAAGCTAGCCCCAAGAACAAATCAATTTTTTTCCACCCATATGGATGATTAAGGTCTTTTACAGCATTTATATTTTTTTTTTCCCAAAATCATGTTCCTGCGCTATATGTTCTTTTAGGAATTTTAGTAAACTACTTTTTATTTCATGATGTCACTTTGTTTTTAATATCTTCAAATGTTGTTCTGTGAAGTGCATTGAGTTACCTTGTGTATGAAATTCGCTCTCTAAAAAAGCTGCCTCGCCTTGCCTATGCAATCATCTCCCCTGACAGACAGCTTGAGGTGAATTAACTGAAGGATTCCTCATCACGTGAACACATCGTTAACTTCGGCATCCATTGAAAGCCCTCGCAAAAGCAAAGTGCAGGAATGGCGAGAGAGCGATCAGGTCCCTGCTTTCTGCTGGATGGAGCTCATTACCTGTGTTTGTCTTGGAACCGAGAGCAATTTACATCAAGTCGGGCCTGTAAAATCACTTGAACCCGAGCAGCGAGGGTTCACCCGGCAGAGCCGACAAACACAATAGCGGATATTTTAATGGAAAAGTTTCGCATTCAGTGGCTCTCAGAGGGAAGGGGGTGGTAGCTGCTTGAAGCAGCCTTCTTTTTCTGATTAGCCCCCATGAAATGTGCGTGTCGCGACCTTCGCAGAGAAATGATGATACTCGCTGTGCTGATAGGCTTTCAAGTATGTGTCCACACATGAACAACATGCGCAGCCTGCAGACATGCTCGGCCTGGACACCGATGGTAAATGTCAATGACAGAATGTTAACATCCTCACAGTGTTAATGAGGCTACACGGGTTGAATGAGCAGGCTCACTCACTGCTGTAGATGTGAAAGCAACAATCTGAAGTATTTTGGAACATGGAAATAAGCAGAACAAATTAAAATATGAATGAAGTGTCATATTATGTGATGGCACCCACAAATGTGATGAATTCTGAAAGAGTGCATAGTAGTGCTGGTTCTTACGCAAAAGATAGTGAAAAGCATTTCATTATGTGCCATCTTTACACTGGACTACTTCATAAAAATAAAAAAATACAAAATGCAGTAATTATAAACATCCATTTTCGACACCGTTTGTCATCATTCGGGTCACGGGTGAGCTGGAGCTTTTCCCAGCTGCCTTCGGATGCCTGGACTGGTCACCAGTTTTAGTGGACACTGTGGTCCGTCCTTCAGTGGTGCAAGATCCACTGTGGCACACAGACAACACCAACCCCCAATTCTACCCACCATGTCTTCTCTCATCGTTTCTAAAAAGGGCAACACCACAGGGAGGTGTATATTTACTTACCAGGCTGGTTAGCACGACCACCTTACATAGTGCAGAAGTGCAGGGTTCTGGCCATCCTGTATGGGTTTTCTACGGGTATTTCAATTTCCTCCCACATTCCTAAAACATGCATGCTAGGTTGATTGGAAGCTCTAAATTGCCCCTCGGTGTGATTGTGAGCGCGAATGGTTGTTTGTCTATGAGTGCCCTGCGATTGGCTGGCAGCCGGCTCAGGGTGTCCCCCACCTACTGCCCGAAGACGGCTGGGATAGGCTCCAGCACCCCCCACGACCCTTGTGAGGATAAGCGGATCGGAAAATGGATGGATGGATGGATGGATGGATTTCCCCCAAATTGGCTTTCTCACATTTCACAACAAAGAAATAAGAGTTGACACAACAGCTGCCCCTTGTATCGTCCCTCCAAGTTAGATATGTTTTGGCGCAAACGTCACGCTTGCTTTGTTGTGCTAGCAAACATTGTTGCCATTGATGGCTGGCAACCGGTTCAGGGTGTACCCCGCTTACTGTACTTTCTGAAGAATGTTGGCATAGGCTCAAGCAAACCCACCACCCTTGTGAGGACAAACGGATCAGAAAATGGATGGATGGATGGATGGATGATGCCATTAGAAAACCATTCCCTGTAGCATTTTTCTTGGCCCGTGCAGCTGCACATATTGCAGATAGCAGAAAACACCACTGATTGTAAGGCACATAGAGGAAAAACAACCATTACTTTAATGTAATACAACAGAATATTAGATGTGAATCATGGGATTAAAAGAGTTTGATTATGTATGACAAACATAAAGAATGACTCTTTAGTTTCTAATTCAGATCATTTGTCTTGATGTGTTTCCGAACAAATACAAGGCTCAGCAAAGCTATAAGATTGCAGGATGTTAAGTCCCTAATTAAGCAATACTTCCATTCTCATCATTCGGGCTCAGTCGCTGATGAAGACAAACAGAGGGCCCTCCTACAAATCGAGTCTGTCAGGTCCCATCAGCCCACAGCAATGAGCAGTCTGCCAAAGTAAACACAAACACACCACCATCACAGAACAATGAATGCCAGCCAGCGGGGGCTGCGTTCGCTGGCTACTTTTCAGAAAACCCACATAGGCAAGGCAAAGCTTGAGGAAGGACATCGCTTTTCACAACAAGAGAGTGCTTTATTCTGGTTTAGCTTTGCAATCGACAATGTACGGTGGCACGGTGATCGACTGGTGCGCACATTCGCCTCACATCGCAGAGGTGCACGGTTCGATTCTGGCTCTAGCTTTCCTGTGTGGAGTTTGCATGTTCTCCCCGTGCCTGTGTGGATTTTCTCTGGGTACTCTGGTTTCCTCCCACATTCCAAAAAAACATGCACGGAAGGTTAACGGAGCACAATTGTCCCTAAGTATGATTGTGAGCAGGAATGGTTGTTTGTCTCTGCGTGCCCTGCGATTCGCTGGCAACCAATTGAGGGTGTACCCCGCCTACTGCCCGAAGACAGCTGGGATTGGCTCCAGCTCACCCGTAACCCTCGTGAGGACAAGCAGATTTGAAAATGGATGCATGGACAATTATTTTGATTGAATTTGATGATTAAATGCCTAACAATGCATAACAAGCATTGTAATGTAAAGAGGCTGCTCGGTTTGCACTAAGCGATGCTAAACTCATAAATGCAGCCAATAATTTTATGCAAAACACTTGTAGGCTACGCATATGAAACAATCCAACAAGAAGCAGAAAGTATGATGGCAATTGAGCATGCCTTTCTTGTTCAGCGCCACAACGTATTCTTAAACCAATGGACAAACCTGCCGTCAAAAATGAAAACCCATCCGGGCCACAATTTTCAACAGAAAACAAAAATGGCATAACAACAGGAGTTCAGAACATACCGAGTGACGCCACTGAAATCTTATTTGAAAAATAACAATAATTTCCCCATCGTCGAGCAAGAAAGATGTAGTGAAAAAGTCTGCGACATTCAGGGCTTGTTTCACAAGCCTCTGCTTCCACCTCCTCACCCACTGCCATGGCAAGGCCATATTTCCTCTGACTTGTTTCTGTCATCGTTATCTAAGCAAATCTGAAACACGGCTCTCTTCCCACAATAAAGCTGTCAGCTGAGCAACTGGCAGCCTGATTGAGTTGAACTCTGCAAGTCATCATGTGGCAATCCCTCCTACACTGCTGAATATATTTAAAGTGCTGTTGACATTGCTATTCTCCAAGGAAGGGGGGCAGGGGGGTGGACGACGGGCGCAATTTAAAAAATACAAATAGAGAAATAGTAGTTGAAATCAAATCAGACGATGCTGTCAAACTTGGTGACTGTCTGAATATCAAGAACCAGTTTATACGGATGGCTAGCTATCACTGTCCTTTGCAATATAGTGTGCGTAAAAAAGGTCAGGCCTAAACAGCACTCATATATTATCAACTAGATGTACAACAGAGCCCATATTTATTGTTAAAGGGGTCCAGTGGTGTGAAGTGCATTATTTATACGTCTCCGCTCTTTGTGGCTCAAAGTATCCAAGATGAATGAAGAGGAAGATGAAACGCTGTGTTGTGAATGCAAAAGGTGAAAGGCTCAATGAAAAATCTACCCATGCTGCCTTTTGTGTTCCCTCACTCAAGTATCTGTCGTCGCTATACGCCACATTCCCTCTGCCGGCTCCAAGCCTATTTGAAGGTGACATGTAGGATGAGATGAATGTGTGGTTTGCAGCCATTAAAAAAAAAAAAAAAAGCATGAGGCAAAGAAGCTATTTGTGGCTTTGGAAGAGTTACAGAGCCCGGATGGATGCAGAAACAGAAGACTTACGCCGCCGAGCTGTTTTCATCATGACACAATGACCTTTTGCAAAGCTGCACAACAAAACGTTTAGTCCACATCGGACAGGAAAAGACGAAGGTGCTGTATCATGATGAAAACTTCTGCTCACGGTTGACACGCCAAATGGTCAAAGCGCACAAAAGGATCTACCGATGATGATGACTGCAGTGCAGTCCAATGGGAATCATTCAGTTGTTTATGTTAAATGCTTATACTCTGAAAGTTGATATAAAAAAGAAACAATCAAGCCCCAATAACAAGACATAACGAAAAATAAATATATTCTTAACTGCTGTCCATTTAGTTCTGATTGAGCCCAAATTACAGTATAGCTGCTTTTCCATTACAGGTTCCAGAACGGCCTGGATCCGCTTTGCCTCGCTTGGCCCGGGATGGCCTCTACTGCTTCGCCATTACAACAGGCACCAATCAGTAAGTGCCTTGCAGAATTAATCTTCAATCAAGTGAAAAAAAAAAAAAAAAGTCAGCAGTCACTCAAATGTATGATAGGACATAAGCAGATGTCAAAGTGTACAGCTTAAAGCTTGCAAGCATTGTTTAAAAGGGTCCAACCCTTAAGTCACAAAACGACAGGTGCACTTTGTGCCATTTTAACTGTTCGAATGGAATTTATAGGATTGAAAGTTGATGTAAAAAACACCATGGTGAACCTCCAACAAAATCACCCAAAGACGGAAAGAAGCCTGCAAACCTCCATTCATTCTTCACAATTTCCAAACAGAAAAACAACGATCCAGATTGTCCGTACCGAGGGAATAGACAGAGTACGTAAAGCGATCTGGCCGATGGTGAACCTAATGGAGAGACAGAACACGGGATCAACCCGACAGAAACGGTTTTCTAGTCACTGTCATTTTGTAAATCAAAAAACATTTCTCTACTGTTTTGGAGTTCTTTATTATTGTGGCATGTCCAATTGGCGCTTTATTCGCTTACTGTTGCGCTGCCTTCAGATCATTTCACTCACATTGGTTATGTGGCAGCTTTTATTCATGCTAATTGTCTTTTGCTGGCAGCGTTGGGAGTAACGCATTACAAAAGTAGCAGTTTGCAGAAACATTATGGTTCGCAGCAAGTACTGGAAGTAATCCAACACATTACACGAAGCTACGATGCTAGAAAGACATTTGGACGTTGTTAAATCCACCTTCTTTCATCTTCGGCAGCTGGCTAAAGTAAAGCCTCTCTTTTCTTAAGAGCACTTAGAAACAGTAATTCATGCCTTCGTCGCATCCCGGCTCGCTTACTGTGATGTACTTTTCTTTGGAGTCAGCCAATCCTCCATTAAGTGTCTCCAGTTGGTCCAGAATGCTGCTCACCTCTTGACTGGTACTCGTAAGAGGGAGCACATAACTCCGACGTTGGCATCCTTGATATTTTAGAGTTCTTTTTAAGATTCTCTGTTTTCAAATCTTTAAATGGCCTCCCCCCACCTTACCTCTCTGAGCTCCTCTTCCCTTACGCACCTGCCTGATGCCTCAGGTCTGCAGACCAGACACTATTAGAGGTACCAAGTACTAAGCTGGGGCTCAGAGGGGAACGGGCATTTTCCATTGTTGATCCCTCTCTTTAGAATGACCTGCCACTGAACGTTTGGCAAGCCCCGTCTCTTCCCATCTTTAAAACTCGTCTTAAAACTCAACTTTGGCTTTTGACTCAGCATGTGACTTGATTTTTAGTTTTACTGTTTTTGTAATTTCCGCTGTCTTTGTACAGCAAACAAGTTATTGTTTGCTGTTTTATGATTTTTTTTTTCTCCATGTACAGCACTTTGTATAACAGCGGTGGTTGTTTTGAAGTGCTCTATAAATGCGGTTGAGTTGAGACGTATAGACATTCACTAGTAATCTGAAATGTTAATGTCGCTCATTGTTCATCACGAGCGCTCAAGTATTCCCATCCACAGCACAAGTGCCCTCTTCCTTCCAAATTGAGATGCTAAAAAACAGTAACAGAGTCAAGATGGGCTATGAAGTGCATTGTTCCTTGTAGACATAATTAAAGCTAACCACAGAGGATCGCCACCTGATGATCACACACATAAAAATGCATCTGCATATTCATGCAGGATGCCAAGAAAACACAGCAGCAATGTAACGAGGCAAACCAAATGCTTATCATAAAAAGAAATAGCTACTCGGGGATTATGGGCTCTTAATGATGACAGCGCTGCCAATAAATATGCAGTTTAATCTTAGTGGCTTGTTTGTACAATACCTGATGGGAGCATTTGGGAATGAAGAGAGTGATGGAGATGGGGAAAGAGCAAGAGAAGGCGGCCCAGAACTGATGACAGGGCTAGAACCAGCCTTGAGTGGGTGTGTATGGAATGATAAGCAAGGGCAGTTGAGGAAGCCACTGGCTGCCCCACAAGCTGAGCACAGAGGGGGAGAAACTATTAACAGGAATGGAACAGCAAGTGTGCATGAATGTTTGCATTGCATTTGAACGGGGAGCATTTTTACGACAAGAGAAAACTGCAGCTATGTTATCTACCTGCAATAACTACGCATCAATGAGGATCACAGAAACGTGCTCCCCGAAAAAAGCAAGGGACAGCACTTCAGGGTGAATGAGTATCAACAAGTGGTTGTTGAGACCGCTCCAAAAACGTTTTTGTTTGTTTATCCCCTCACACAGAAAAGAAGAGACAGAGTTAAGGTCTTAATAGGTCCCTTTTTTTTAAATGGCTAATGGTGTTTCGCTTGCAGCACTGCGTTGTTTGCTGTGCACAGAGCTTTGGAGGATTATAGAAATCACGTCAGGCCACGACTGCCGGCCAACTCTCGATAAAATGGGTGACCCTTAGAAGTTTTGTGTGGGCCCCATTTACTGTCTGACAAATGAGTTGCAATTTCCCTTTTGAGAAAACAACAATGGAAATAAATTAACGGAATTTTAATCACTTGATTGGACCAAGCAAAGACTTGTGGGTGTTATGATAAGCAGAGTGAAAACAACACAAAATATGAAAAAAAAACATGAATCTGAAAGACATGAATCTTAATTTTCTATTTTAAATAGATGAATGGTAGATCAAGGAAAAGTGGTGGTATCATCCAGTATATAAGAAGACAATGCGCGGTACAATGCCGTTCCTCTTTTTTTAAGCATCTGACCTCATTTTCCGTGAATGGAACTAATTAGTGCAATATTCCCTATGGAGGTCATGGGGAAGATCGGGGGCGGTGGGTAGACTAAAATTGGAGAAACTAACTACTCCCACAAGCTGACATTAAGCCTGTTCTACACATCTGGTCCTGCGCGAGACGCGTCATTACAGCCAAACCATATGTGGGCTAATTCAGGCGTAATCACAACCAAATGTGATGCTTAATAAACATGTTCATCACCAATAGCAACTTGATAACCAGAGTTTTCCTTATACCGGCTCAAACGCCCACCGCCCAAAAGTCACGACTAATGACAACAAAAAAATTGCAGCTGTAAAGCACCACTCAGCCTGGGTTCCATGCACACTTTCCAAAATTCACACATTTTATAAAAATAAAATATGAATTAATACCTGTCCCTCACTTGAAAGTGATAGTACAATTACCCTGATGGCACAGGAGACTCGATTGCAGAGCACCCACCCACTCAACCGCTCGCTCGCTCACTTTCACAAAAGCATGCCTTTGTGTGGATCTGTGTGAGCGCACGTGCGCGTCTGTGTGTTGGTATACATCATGTTTTGGTGTTGAGCGAAAATCACAAACTTTTCAGATCGCTAAAACATGCAAACATGCCGTTGAAGTTTTCTCTGCATTTAAAAACATCACACGCGCACACACGCAGTCCTTCCGATGTGGTTGCTTACCAAACGTTCTGGAAAGGGTGAACTGTAAGTACTCATCATTTGAACAAAATAAATAAATAAATAAAAATGATTCTAGCACGAGAGAGATGGAACATCCGTTCAATTTTCTATGGTCAAGTGATTTATTTTCCCGTTTCAGCTAAACAATACTTTCGCTGAAGATTCTCCCCAATTGATTGATTCAAACAGTTCCCAGGACAAACTGAATTCAAGCAGCATAAAAAAAAAAAAAAATGACAGCGGATTTGTTGGTGTATACCAAAAACAATCACAAAGAAAACATACAAGAGAAATTGCTATAAGCCATTTTGCAAAGATGGCTCAACACCCGCAATGTGCATGTCATTACAAATGTGATGTCACCAAAGCAGTCTAAAGAGCAAGACAACCACATTTGGGACAGGGAAAATGTTGCTCAAAACGCTGCTGCAAAGTGCAACCAGTTGCCCTTTGGGAACCACCTAAAGGTGTGCAGGGAAGTTCCTTCATGAACTGTGCCTACGTTTCAGGATTTATTAAAATAAAGGTCTCGGTGTGACGTGTGCGCTGTTATCATGTGAGTAGGCAACTTTGGGGTGTCACCAGCCTGCAAATCCTGACCGCATCAGCGATATAGTTAAAAAAAAAAAAAAAAAAGTCATTACAGATATAGAGCGAGGCCTGTTGAACAAAGGTGGCACATTGGCAAAAATGGTGTGTGGCAAGATGAGAGAGAAGGGGAGACTGATTTCAAATGCAAGGAGAAATGGAAGACCTCATAAATGCACAAAAAGAACAGAGACCAATTTGTGAAGGTGGCGTGGGCGTGACAGTGAGGCAAAGAAGTTCATTATTCCAACATGGGCAAACAAACTTGAGCAAAAAAAGTAGTCTAATAAGCCATCTTTTAAGTTCTGACCCCTTTGTAAGCTTCTGGGCATCCTCCTATTATCCTATACGGTATATGTACATGTACGAAAAATAATCGACCTGTATTTTTGTCCAATCTGCATATCTTGTCTAATAATGCACTAGTGTTCATAATCTGCTTGTAAATATTTAATTTCACGATTTATGTACTTGAAGGGAATCTTTACATTCAAACCCTGTCGTCATGTTTCAAAAAAATGACACAACTCTATTCCAAGAAAGCCAGAGCAGTCGAACCAAATTAATGCAAATGAATCCGTGTTCAGCTTTCAAACGATTTCTCAGGCAACGGGAAGGAGCAGCTGACAAACTGGTCCCAAGTGTATGTTTAATACAGAATAAGAAGCCTTCATTTAACCATCCATCCCATCCATTTTCGAATCCGCAAATCCTCACAAGGGTCACGGGGCATGCTGGAGCCTATCCCAGCTGTCTTCAGGCAACAGGCGAGGGACACCCTGAACTGGTTGCCAGTCAGTCGCAGGGCACACAGAGACGAACAACCATTCGCGCTCGCTCTCACACTGAGGGACAATTTAGAGTGTTCCATCAACCTGCCATGCATGTTTTTGGAATGTGGGAGGAAACCGGAGTACCCGGAGAAATCCCACGCAGGCATGGGGAGAGCATGCAAACTCCACACAGGAAGGCCGGAAGCGGAATCCAAACCTGCACCTCTGCACCGTGAGGTCGACGTGCTAACCAGTCCACCACTGGGCCACACCCTCGTTTAACCGTCAGTTTGCAATGAAATACAACTGCTCTGAACGACATTGCAATGTGTTCTTGTGGTTGTCCTATTGAGCCACAAGACAGGAGCAAAATATTAAAAAAATGTTCGCAGTATTGCAAAAGACTCGAGTATTATGAGCATTTTTGTTTTGGAGCTTTTCTGGTGCATTTGCTTCACGCCACTTACTAAAATGTACGGAAAAGTCTTCGATGAGAGAGGAGGGGGTGCACGGTGGGGAACAAACCAACACGCTTCCCTCCCTCTCTGCGATTGCATTATTTTTACAAATCACAGTATGGCGCGTACAAGAAATGAGACGTCCATCTTCATCAACCGTGCAGAGAAGCAGCCCCGGCTCCTCTGTTTATCGGGAGCGCTGTCAGTTTGTCAACCGTTCCTTCTCTCTGTTAGCTTGTCAGTCAGCTTCTGTCTCGCTACCGAACTGTCGTTCGTTCACCGGTCTCACAAACTCGGCCTCTGTATGCCGCGCACTGGGCAGAAACACACTGAGGAAAACAAACAGTCCCCGCCTCCGCCCGCCCGCCCTCGATTCCCTCAGGACACCTCGGCGCCTCTTTCCACAAAGCAAATGTCATGTTACATAGTCAACCTTACCCCCCCTTCCTATTTCCCTCCCTTTCAGTTGAAACGCCGCCCTCACAACAATGCATCTGAAGCTATGACATCTCCCAAACTGAGAAATACAAATGAACTTCCCGAACATGTGCGTCTACTTAATAGGAACTGATGCCTCTCCTAATGTGTGAACATCAGTCGACAAAGAGTTGAAATTAGTTTGCTGAATTGTAATCACAGGCAGGAAGCCTTGCGTAATATCCGCCCCCCCCCACCCCAGATTTAACACAAGCCGTTCCAATAAGAGCAGATTAGCACCTGAGGGCTAACACAAAGAGGTGATTTAATTAACCTCAGCCTATTAGTGTGAGAACACCTCTTTTGTTCAACAAGCCACAATAAACTTGGGAGTGGTGCGCCTGAATAGTGATGCAAGGACTCAAATACAGATTAGTGGGGCATGACAACCTTGTCTTTCGACACACTCGATCACCTTAGGCCGTGATATTTGCCAGATTACTTGAATATGACTCAATCTTGTGGAAACGACAGGATATTTTGGGACACACTCATCTGTTAAGGTGCAAAAGATCATGATAAACCAGGGGTGTCAAACACACGGCCCGCGGGCCGGATCCGGCCTGCAAAGGAGTTTAATCCGGCCCGCGAGATGATTATGTAAAGCATGGTGTCAAACATACGGCCCGCGGGCCGGAACCGGCCCGCAAGGAGGTTCAATTAGGCCCGCAGGATAATTTAAAAGTGAAAAAAATGCATTAAAGACAGAATTAATATTTTTAATAAGGTGCAATTCATTGAGTATCCGCAAGGGGACACTGTTTTGATCAGAGAAGAAGACAACAGCAGCCTCAGTCCGTCACTGTGACAGACCCATGACAGCAGACGCTATCAATAGCACTCTCACATTTACACATTTAATAGCACTCTCCTTAGTTTGTAAGATTACATTTAGATTTTATATGCACGTGTAAATGGTTTAAAACTTCCTTTCTTTATGAATCTCGTTTAATCTTAAAGTGCATTACAATATTTTTCAATACCAATTACTTGTTAATGTTTGTACAATCAGTGGGATCATTTGCAATGCATATATGTGAATGATAAAAGTAAATTGCACATTTGTCGAAGGAAATGTAAGGTGCTTCATGAAATATTTTGTAAAAGATATGTTCATTAAATTTCAACATTTTCCTAATGTTCTTGTGCTTCTTTATACCAAAACAAAGGAAAGACATTGTTTTGGTTATTTATAGCAAAGTATGGTATCATTTTAATGGTCCGGCCCACTTGACATCTACCGAGGCCGTATGTGGCCCACCATGTGAAATGAGTTTGACACCCCTGTGATAAACCGTATGAATTCATAAAAAGCTAGTCAACTGTGAAATCCCTCCACTACCAGAGGAGTGATCCTAATTTCTCAGTAAATACAGATTGAAAGCGTCGGAAGCCATTCCTCAATCAATCCTGTCGAGATTGACCCGGCAGGAGCTCTCCGCAACATTATATCATTAACGACGACAGGCTCTTATTCACACATAACTGCCGCTACATGCAACCACTAAACCAGAGGACGTCGAGCTTTGATTTACGGCTACTTCCTGCAGCAAGCATCAATATCAATTACTGTTGCTAACGGATGTGAGTCAAGGGAGGAAAATATCAGCCTCACATTCATTTCGTTTTATTCACAACCTCCGTGTCTGTTACAAAAACAGCATGTAGAAAGACTTATCATCCAAAAGAGGGTTTCTGGACTGGTTATGAGAGAATTGGACGAATCCCCCCCCCCCCAAAAAAGAGTGAAAATGACTAAACGATATCATGAATTTGAATCGAATCCTAATTCAACACAATATTTAAAAGATGAACAATCTTGGGGAAAGCAAAACGATATTTTACATAAAACCCAATGCAGACAGTGTTTTTGTTGGTTCATTAAAAGCGGACACAGGGATTTTAAACACTTTGTGCAATATTGATCACTGTTACATTTTTCTTAATGCCAAGTACAGTCTCTGTCCTAATGCAAATTCTGGGGTTTAAAACGAGTGTTACGGTTTCAAAGTAGGGTTTGGGTTTCAAATTAAGGATTTAAACTAAACTCAACTTCAATTGAAAACAGTGTTGGGGGAGTGTTCGGGTTGTGCCAACAGAATGTGTGACCTCAGGTTTCAAAGTGGGTTTCAAACTATGGCTAAGGTTAAAAGAAAAAAATAAGAGTGGAGTTCCAGAAAAGGGTTTAAAATAGAGTTTAAAATTAGGCTTTTAAACTCGGGTTAGGGTTTCAAATTTTTGTTTTAATCGTGGTTCGGAGTTCAAATTAGGTCTTGAAAATAGAAGTACGGTTTCAAATTAGGGTTTGAAAATTAAAGTATGGTTCCAAATATGGGGCAGGGTTTCAAATTGGTGTTTCAAAAATGTGTAGGGGTTTCAAATTAGGGTTAGGGTTTCAAAGTGGGGTTTCAAACTATGGTTAAGGTTAAAAAAAAATCAGATTGGTGTTCCAGAAAAGGTTTTAAAATAAGAATAGAGTTTTAAAATTAGGGTTTTAAACTCGGGTTAGGGTTTCAAATTATTGTTTTAATCGTGGTTATCAGTTCAAATTAGGTCTTAAAAATAGAAGTACGGTTTCAAATTAGGGTTTCAAAATTGAAGTATGGTTTCAAATATGGAGTAGGGTTTCAAATTGGTGTTTCAAAAATGTGTAGGGGTTTCAAATTAGGGTTAGGGTTTCAAATTGGGGTGGAGTAGGGCTTAAAATTCGGGTTTCAAAATAGGGTTGTCGTTTTATTTTAGCTTTTCAAACTAGGGTTATGGTTTCAAAGTAGGGTCTCAAAGAAGGGATTTAAAGTAGGATTAAGGTTTGACATCAGGTTTCAAACGAAAAACTAGAGTTACGGTTCAGGCTGTCAAACTAAGGTTAGGGTTTCAAATTAGGGTTTAAAAATAGGAGTGTGGTTGCAAATTAGGGTTTCAAAATAAGGTTAATGTTTCTGTGTTACTTTTCAAAGTAGGGCTCGGGTGTCAAAGTAGAAAAAGATCAAGTTATTCACCCCAATGCCATCAGTTAGTCTGGAAATTGTATTTAAATGTGTTGGTTCACAGCCATAACACTCCTGAAATCCATTTTCAACTCTCTTCAGTTCGCTTTGGAGTGGAAATGAGATTACCCACATGGAAGTTCAGCTTTCCCGAAATAATGCTTGGACTATTACACCAGCGATATACTGAATTTCGACTGCTTTATTGTGAGAGGCATACAAAAACTATTCATGACAGAATACAGAATGTGGGCAGGCGTGCTGCAGGAAACACTAACAAGCGCCAACTTCACAGTCTGATTATGTTTTACAGATCAGTCTGCCAAAGACATATTTGCCAAACAGCTTCCCCGGGCCCCCAGAGTGGAACGACTAGACCAGGGGTGTCAAACTAATTTTTGTCGCGGGCCACTTTGGAATTACGTCTTCCTTTGGAGGGCCGTTGCGACAGTGAAACCGAATAAATGTTTAATCATCACACCGTATTATTACTTGTACACAAAAAAAAAAAAAAAAAAAAATGAAGGCTCACGAGTTTTGAAATCAGTCAAATATTTGTTCAATTATTGTTCAAGTGAGTGTAAACCGGGTCACAAAGTTATTGCAAATTGTCACAGTTATTTATTACATATGACAATTTGACATTTCGGTACAGATTTCAGCAAGGGTCGTGGAAGTTGACGCATGTAATTTGCTTTTGCGGGCCACATATAATGATGTGGCGTGCCAGATCTGGCCCCCGGGCCTTGACTTTGACACCTGTGGACTAGACTATGAAGAAGTGAACAACACCAGCTTTGCAGTGAATATACAAACATGCACATCTCTCTTCTTGTAAACACTTTTTTTATTTTAAACCACCTTGCATATTAAATTGAAGCTACTCCGCTTTTTCTACTTTTATAAAACTGCCATGCTTTAGCCTAGAATGGGTTTGATTTAGGTCCGGTGAGTAATACACTAGAGAACATTGAGAAACTTTCCTGTCAGTAAAGCTGTTTTTTTTCTGAGCCGTGTACACACAAAAAATGGATGAGTTGATGTTCCGCCGCTACGCTGGTGATTTGTTGGCTGCCACCTTTTTTTCACATTCAATAGGAAAAAAAAAAGTGCTGCCGTTAAACTGATAAATCCTCTAGGTGGTTCCAACTCCTGTATTGTTTTAAACTATTAATCTTTGCACGTCGCTCCGCTTCAGCTCTATTGGATTTGCCAAACCTGCCTGTAGCCCCAAGCTCAACATGTTAGTTTTATTTGTGGACTTGTCTTCCTAACATTCTGTCAAAGCCGATTTGTCTACTTCCACTCGGGGGCGATACATCATTCATTTCACCTCGTCAGCGACGATCATGGGAAATCTCGCCACACGCTTCCTTTCAAACATTGTCAGTACACGTGGGCGTTTCACGTGCGTCCGTGTACAAAACGCAGCATGTGTCCAAAAGAGAGACTTGTGTTGTTGTCGCACTTGACCTTAGCAAAGGCCGCTGGCGCAGCTCCGTAGGCCGTGAAAGTAACTTAGTGCTGACACTGCAATTTGGGAAAGAATTACAGAGTAGAGTATAATCAGTACAGGTGGCCATCACTTTTCTTGTGTTCTCCATTTGCTGCTGTCCTTCCTTCTACACAAAGTCATTGTAGTCTTTTGAATCTGGGAGATGACATGAATGAGGATTTATTTTATTTTATTTTATTTATTTTTTTATGCCATGCATGTGTCTTGACTTGGCACGCACAATAATAAGCCCCAAACTGTTAACTGCCTGATTATCTATCATTATGCGTGGGGTCTGACACAGATAAAAAATAAAAAATAATTTTTTTTATGAGGGTATAAAGTGGTACCTCAACTTACGAAATGAACTGGTTCTGGAAGAAATTTCTTTACTCAAATATTTTGTAAGTAGAGATGCGTTGTGCATGTAAATGCCCTAATCCGTTCCAACCCCGCCCAAAAATTCTGACATAAATGTTTTGTAAAGCATATAAATGCATCAAAATATTTAACAAATACATGTGACAATTAGATTATTGCAGAATAAATGACAGTTGTGCATACTTAAAAAAAAAAAACAAAGAATAAAGAATAAAAATAATGGTCATTTAACTTTTAAATGTGTCCTTATCGCTTTTTTGCCCTCTTTAGTTCATGTTCTCTCTCAGAAATGTTTTTTGCCTGGCGTTTTGTAAAGAACTGATCCAAGGACGTTTGCTTTTGACAGCTTTTAACAATCCTTCGAAAATGCATAGTGAGCGACCGCCGGACTGGGGACTACTTTCTGGGTGATTCACATTTATGTAAAACTGGAATGCCTCATGGCCCGGGGCCAGAATGACGAGAACGCTGCATAGACACATATCTATCTATTTATCGATCTACACATGTAGACACGTACAGTAGAGGTCCCTCTTAGCCAATGGGATGCCAGGAAAATGCCAGGTAATAGCCAATGGCAGAGCAGCTATAACTATGTTGCGGTCAGGAAACTCGGATCTGCGATTAGCAGACAATACTGTATTTTTACCTTTCGTATCTTGAAATTTCTTTTGGAACAAGAGGCAATATTTTCCTGTTGAGGCGTTTCATAACTTGAAAATTTCATATGAAGAGATGTTCGTAAGTAGAGGTACCACTTTACCTGGGCTAACGTATCATGCCATCCATGTAATAGAGCGCCAGCATGACCCAAACAAGATTCGATTAGGGAAGAAGTGTATCATGAGCGTGCAATATTGGTAAACTGTGTGCGACGTACTAAAATACACGGACACGATATGTAAGGCATGAAACGAATCACTTGCTCATTAGTAATCCATAAAAGATTGACATTGTGTTCCATTGCTGAATGGCCAAGGGCATTTGTTTACAGCACAAATTACCAAAGAGCATCGTTCATTCCCCCTCCAGGCTGCTCACTTCTTTTCAGGGGACATGAGATCATTTTTAAGTTTTTCAAATCTTCATGGTCAATGTGGAAATGTTTAGCAGCCTTTGCGCTACGCTACACACAGCAATGCTTTTGTCTTTAAACGGTACCAAAATCTTCAGTTTTACAGATGCTCTGCGGCACAAAGTGTGTTTGACTGGAGCCCACAATTTGAGGCAATACTGTCTTTTAGATGTTGAAAAATAGGAGGATCATTTTACGTACAAAGTGGAATACTCTTATCTTCCCCAAAAATAAACGATATTTGTCGTGTAAAGTGTCACATGCCCATTTGTAATTGCACAAGTATCCAATGTTAAACTTCAGAGAACGCCTCTCTTGTCAGATTTTGTACCGAATGTTCTGTCAGACAATATGGAGGCAGTTTCTAGGTCTGTGGATCACCGATCATTGTCAACCTGACTTTCCCCATCGGGCTAGGCCGTCATCACCAGGGACTTGGCGCTTCTTCTCCTCTGAGCTCTTTCTGCCGCAAAAGGACTCCTGTGAAATGAAGCATTGATTGCCCCTGGGCAGATAGCGCATTACAGATAATGATATTGCTTTTGTGCATGCTTTTGCTTTTGCAAAGGTTAAACAACCCCGAATAGGCTATTTGGTCGGCGTGAAGTGCGTCAAGTTTTTATGTTAGAATTACCATATTTTCCGTAGCATGAGGCACACCTAAAAGCATTCAATGTTCTGTCAAGCCGACCGTGCGCCTTATAATCCGATGCGCCATATATATATAGATCCATATTATGATTGCCTGGACGTAGCATTTTAAATGCTTTGTAAAGCGCTTTGTTACAGCTGCAGCAGTTGTGAAGGCTATATAATTAAGCTGTATTGTATTGTATTTCCTTTTGCGGACCACCATCTAGTGGATGTATAGCGCAACGGCAGCCACTGTTGTCACTTCTATTCTGTGCACCTTATAATGCGGTGCGCCCTATATATGAAAACAGTTTTAAAATCGACCGTTGCATGAAGGTGCGCCTTATACTCCAAAGCCCCCGTATAGTGCGGAAAATATTATTTTGATTCCATTACATGTGATATTCAGGTTATTCCCCAACCATATGATCACAGGTAAAGCTATACTGTTCATATGTGTGAATCCCTTTCATATTGATTTGCAGCCTCACTGCAATGGGATCAACAATTTCCCTTGTTTTGCGTGGCATTAGCCAACTGTGGGTTAATCCTCTGATTGTTGGCACGTTTACCGTCGGTGAAACACATCATGGATTGAGTAGTATTTGAGCAGGAGCTGGACTGGTATCTGTTTTAAAGTTAAATCCACTGTGGCAAACTGTGTCCAATGTATTTGCTCCAGTACAGATTACAGCGCATTAATTATGTAAAACCTCGCTTTGCTGGTTATTCCTACCTCAGGCAACCTTCTGGGGGCTTGGAAAAGAGGGATGATTATTATTGCTGTTGTTGTTATTACCGTACTAGATATCCGCCGCGATTTGGAGACTACTTTAATGAGGTCTTTACAAGATTTTTAATTTTCTTTTGCAAAGTAATCTGCTCTGGTTATGCACCGTTCACTTGTTAATGTTTTCATTTCAGTCAAAACTTTCCTTGCTGATTAAGCTGTGCCTCATTAAAATTGATTGAAAATATTGCAGTATTCACTGCAATCACGCTATAAATGCTTTTAAACGGTGACATTTGGTTGGCGGCTCGACAAAAATAAAAAGAAAGTGGCATCAAAACTATGAACCCTCTCAGTGTGAATGAATTTCCCTTTGATTTCCCTAACGTAGCCTTTTTCTATAGCTAGCCAGTTGTAAATAATGTTGCGTTGAGCTATTCAAAGTGGTCTGGGTTGTTGGTTCACGGCCAAGTACTGCAAGACTGGAACCTTTGCGCATCAATATAGAGTAGTTTGCATTTTAACACGAGTACGCTTGTACTGGCATCCGTTTTATTGTAATACTTGCTTTTCAATTCATGATAAGCTACCAAGTGTTTGTTGTGATGTGCTGCTGAACGGCAGCCAACAGATTTGTTAAATAGCTTCCCTTCAGACTGCTCCAGAGGGAGGAATTGTAGCTCCCTAGGACATGTCTAAAACGGTGATAATGATATGCAGCAAAGAAGGAAGCACACGAAGACACACGCTGAGCCTGCAAATCATTGTACACATCATTAAATGCCAAGTGCAAGACCTGTAAAAGTACCTCACTTCCTCATTCTTACATTGTATTCATTTCACAAACAGTAACCAAAGCACAGTAACATAATTGGATTGATGTATTTGTATAGCTGTTGGCCAGTGCCTAGGGGTGTGTGAAAAAGTGAAATTTCACTCCAATATAATGTTCAATGCCGAATGTTACAAAGTCACATGCTGTATATAACAATGAATACAGAACTAAGGACCAATTTGTATGTTCTATACATGTGTTTTTGACAGGTCAGACGTCCAGGTTACTTATGTTTTTTTTTTCCCCTCCTTCCCAGCTCAGAAGTGACAGTACAAAAGAGATTTAGCCACTGTCCCAACTCCAGCATACTATTACTAAGCCAGACGCTTCTTTGCTGTGTTGATGTAATGTGCATTGTCCTTGACAGAAAGAAAGAAAGAAAACATGGTAGCCTAGGTAGCGTAGCCTACGTAGTCTCCAAGGTCGAATATGATGATCTGTTCTAAACATTTATTTTAACATGGGACATGTTTCTTAATATGCCAAATATTCTACGTTTGGTTAAAAATATTTTTTTTTGTTGCTTTTTTTTTTCTTTTCTTTTAAAGGGGAGTTTAAAGCTGTAATTTTAATATTGTAAGACCGTGATATTTTTGCTCAAGTTTATCATACTGTCAGAATCGAAAATTGCCCCGATGCCTAATCGCACAACATTCCAATCCATTGATTTTAAGAGGAAGAAACCATGCAGACGGTGTGGATTAAATCCTTTGTTGAGTCAAATCACTTCTCCTGGACAATAATAACAGATTTATTTCAAGATACAGGAAAAAGTCCACCGCACAGCTTTGAGAGATCAATATGACTGAGAGAGCTGCTCTACCGCTCCACTGAGAGGACCAAGGAGTTTAACAAGGGATGAGCCTCCACAGCAGTTGAACGAGGAGGAAGCAGGATAACTGCACTCAGACTCACAGTGGTAAGATATCTTCAAAATTGTCAGAGTGGGGGCCTGCCTTACCCAGCTTTTTTTTTTTTTTTTCTGTCAAATACATCACTTTCGTTCCACTACCGGATCACCGTCAGTATTTTAAAGCTGGCGGATGCGGTGAGAGGCTTTAGCAGAGCTAACAAATTTGTTCTGTGTAATTGGCAGCCTTGGGTTATTATGGCACACGCTCCAGGGAAACTGCAAAAAGCTGGAGTAAACACAGCGGGCTATTGTGAAAACATAATACCTTATCATGGTGTCTGCTTATGGAGTGATAAGGCCAAGTGGTTAGTCCACAGGCTGTTTGCATCCGGAGCTCGCACAGCATAGACAAAGCCCTGCTTTTAGCATAACCAAATCAATCTTTTGAGTGTGTGCGCTCACTTCAGTTGTGTAAACGCATTACACAAGGCTCGAGATGTACTGAACTGAACCAACAACGGACGTGCTGCATTTACACGTTTCAAGAACCTTGTATTTATCAACAGTGAAGACACCGTAAAGCAGGGGTGCCCATTACGTCGATCGCAATCGACCGGTAGATCGCGGACTGGTCCCAAGTCGATCGCGAGGGGTGTAGTGGAGGAAAAAAAACCAAACAGCCTTTTGTGTGTCATTGTGCATGTTAGTAATATATGTTTTGTGTGTTAATGTACACTGCACCCTAATCATCCTATCAGACTCATTTTCACAAAAAAAGATAAAAAAAAAAATTAAATTAAATAAAGCAGGTAAATCTTTAACCAACGGTGGCACGTGACCTGCGTCGCCGGAAGTTGTTAGCGCTCAGCAGTCTGCAATTGCAGCTTGTGGTCAGAGCTGTTGCGCTATATCTTTTATCGTTATTCTCATTAGTCATTATTCTCATTCAGAGTTTGTTTTGTGTACAATTCACCGGGGGCACGGGCAAAGGATAGGAATCTAGAGGGCCGAGGGAAGCACTTTAAAACGGTACGTGTGAGCTACGATAGTTAACAGGCTGCAAAAGTGTGTCGCATGCCCCCGTGTCAGGCTGTTGCTCATCATGGCGTGCGCGTGTGTGTGCGTGCGCGGTAACGGGTCGATCGCGGGAGGTTGGTTGATCGAAAAGTCGATCTTTGGTCCAAAAAGTTTTGGGCACCCCTGCCGTAAAGTGAGGAGAGATTGGTTTCAGAATACAGTATGATGATTGCTGAAAACGTGGAAAGATTGACAACTATTTTTTTAGGGGCGTGCTGGCCATCGGGAATTTGGGGAAAATGTGTAAATCTATTTTCTGTGATTCAGGCTGTTGTAATATGTTGGAACACAAAGCATTGTTGTCAATACTGTAACTATATCAGAAAAGACACGCTCAAATATCTGTCACGCAACGTGAGTTAGAGGCTGAATAACACGGACCATCGTGTTTCATAAACGGTTGTATTTCTCCGTTATGTGAACCCATTCACCGATACAACACCAAGCCTTGAGGTGATATCGCAGATGAGTTTGTTGCCCATCTGTCTGCAGGGGCTCCTGAGCTAGCTGTCAGCCTACACCTCTCGATGAGCCATTGAAAACCCCACCATGAACCCGTGGGCTGTATTTCAACAACCGGAGGCTTTAGGCGGTTATATTTTCATGGCTCAGTCATGTCGCGATGAGAAGGCATAGTTGATGAAGAGTTGATAGTTGACAGCTGAGTGGGGTCTTCTCCTAAGTGTCAACAGCCACATTGCTGTAATAATGCAACACATTGTCGAAGTTTGTGTCATTTTTTTATGGATGCGTTCAGAGTGGCGTGGTTTGTGCAGTTTCCAGCTATACTATTGTGAAGAGAAAAACCAACTGCAGCAAATAGAGAAAAGCAGAACCAAGCTGCTATTGTGCAGTAAAAATGTGGCATTATTGTTAGTTATTATTATGAATAATTTCAATCAAAAGCAATCCTTTTTTTGAATCATTAATTTATTCGGACTTATATAAATATTTCTTTTAGAAATGCAAGCTAACATGATGCGATTTGACAGTTATTTGAACATGGTAAATGGGATTTTAGCCAAATGGAAAATCAGGCTGGCATTACCTCTGCAACGCTGTGGAGACAAGAGCAAATTTCACACTAATTGAAATGGATTCCAGACCAAAACAAAAAAAGGTGTTTGACATACCAGAAAAATGTATGGGAAAGGGTCGTACAGAGAGAGCACAATTAAGTATTCCATCTCCCTTAGACAGTGTCAGCCATGACAAGAGGTACCAGACAGCCTGACCCGGACTTTGCCGCATCCAAATTATGCATTACACTGCACCCAAGTGCTGAGTTCAGCAAACAGATGAAATGTTCCCGCCTCTATCAAGTACTCTCACATTCTGCAAAACAGCAATGGTTTAACACGCTGCTTTTTCCATGTTTACTAATTAGCCTTGTCTTATTCAGTCAAGTGTGGATGTTTGCAATGTTGCTGGCGGCACATTACGCATTGCCACACAAAACTGTTATGATTCTGCTGCTCTTCTACTTTGATTGAAAATCCCATTTTGGAATGAGGGCACATTCACACTTGGGGCGGAGGGCGGGGAGGGGGCATACCTTAAGTCCAAGTTGTTTGGAGAGTGCGAGTGTGAAACCATTCCAAAAGGCATGAATTTGTGGACACAAACGTGCCTGTCCACAAACTAATTTAGAACAAATTTTTCAGTCAAACGTTGTTTCAGATCACAAACAGGCACAGCATTCATGCAGGACACTTCGTTGTTTTTTCTCTCACACAGCATGAACGTTGATTGCTCTACCAATTACGTATTTCATAAACACACACACACACACACACACACACACATATCTATATATATATATA
>NW_017806158.1:1073635-1080701 GCF_001891065.2 Hippocampus comes
ATGTTTATATAGCATTAGAACCAAATATTCTGTGGGCTTTGCAAGATCAGTCAAAATCCAGTAAAACGCTGGGATTGAGGGGATTGCTCCAGTGAAAATGGCTGGGATTGAATGAGTTAAATTAGCTGTATTTTTGTGGAGATTTAAAAAAATGTACAGTATGACAGTCAACCATTCTACAGTCACCAAAGCCATTCATGCCGAAAATTACCACCAAGGTAATGTTGGTAGTTTGTAATTTGGGGTTAAAATATTCTTGGGGATTGGCTGGCAACCAGTTCAGCAGCGTGAACCCCACCTCTTGTCTTAGGTCATTTGACATAAAGTCAAGCCCACCGGTGACCCAAGTAAGGATAAGCACTATTGAGAATGGACCTTTTTACTGTAGCCTATCTAGTCAAAAGCTAAAGCTAGTTTTCCACAGCTACTTGTTCTACAGTATGTCATCAGTATGAATTACCGTGTTCCCCTCACTATCAGGCTCACCTAAAAACATTCAATTTTCTCAAAAGCCAACATCTGGATCAATATTCTGATTTCTTGAATGTAGTATTATAAATGTTCTGTAAAGCGTTTTATTACAGCTGCAGCGGTTGTGAAAGCTCTATAAAAATAAAGCCGTATTGTATTGTGTAGCTCCATCTAGTGGATGCATAATGCAACCGCAAATACTATTTTCGTTTCTATTCTATGCGACTTATAATGTGGTGCGCCTTATATATGAAAACAGTTTTAAAATAGGCCATTCATTGATGGTGCGCCTTATACTCCGAAGAGCCTTATAGTGTGGAACATATGGTACGTAAATGTTCTGGGGACCTCAGCTGCTGTCTGAACAGAGACATTTTCCAGAGGAACTTTTTTTTGTCCCACAAATGTATGTAACGGTGGAAAAGAGCATATTGTGTGAATGTAACTGAAGGGTATGCCATGCATCTCTAAGCTTTGATGTACATCCTTGCAATCAACACACTCCATTGTCATCATGAGTGCTGTTTTCAACCATGTATGAATCATTACTGAATACTCTAATCACACTTCAGTCCCAGTTATGCATTTAAGTTGCGTGATTCATTCCATTGCATCAGGCGATAAAATCTTGGACTTAAAGGGTCTCAATTATCATTCCAAGATGAAAGTAGAACCGCAAGACACGTTTTTTCATCAGTGATCAAGCGAAGTGGATGGCCCCGAAACCACTTTATCAGTCACTAATGACGGAGTACATAGGGAAGAGTGAAAAGCTCTTTCTAATGGAGCAAAATGACACATCTAAAGCAGTTCCAGCCCACATGGAGCCTCCTACTGAGAGTCGAGAGCAGTGAGTTTCACAGAAAAGCGGAGGCGGTACTATTAATTAATCTATCAGAGTTAAGTGATTATTATGAATTATATTTTGGTATTTGGCCTTGGTAAACAGCTTTCTAGTGATAATATTGAGCTCAGCTTGTGTGGAGAAGCAGGAGCGGAAGCCAGTGGAGAATCCATGTGAATGGGCTGAGTGTAAAAGAAGGATTATGGAAAGTAATGGGAAAGAGAGGTTCCACATCGGTTTGAGATCTCAAAAGGACCATTTTCTCCAAGGCACTGGTCCGGCTGCAAAAAAAAAAAAAAAAAAAAAAGTACAGTACAGAAAAATGATTTTGTGCATTACTGCAATTAGCATGGGCTCCGCAGTTAAGCACAAAAGAGTCTCCTCTCATTTGGGGACCTATTACACACAAGAGAGACCAAGTGATTACAGCCATGGCTCCACTTCAGGGATGCCATTTGACAATCAACATCGCCAAACATTTTGCTTCCTCAGTCACCAGGAGCTGCCCGAGTCAAGACAAGGATGAGGAGGCAAAGGAAATGGCCTGGACCACAATCAGACGGTCGTACATAGGCTGGGGAAATGTATTCTGTTTGCATTTCTAGATGAGGCCGTTCTTTGATTAAAAAAAATAAAAATAAAAATCATGGGAGTATTCATGAGTGCCAATGGAAGGTATTTTCTAAATGTAAAAAAAAAAACTAAATGCGAGTGTGAATGAAAACAAATGTCCAACTTTATGGTTTAGCTGGTTTGAATTTTGCCTCAAATGAAAGGAGTACGTCATGGTTGACGGACATATGGATTCATTTTGCTCGCAAGAGGAGGAACTGACACAAGCAAGTGATTTACGTGACATGCCTCGGTTTTTAATTCGCCCAAGTTACTACAAGTAAGATTTATTCAGTAAATCTGCACAGATCACTGCTTCTAAATACAGCTTTTCTGAAGGTTATTGTTAAGCTAAAATCAAAACATATTATCCTGGCATTTCTTAGATATGGCTGGATTTCGAGGAAAAATGCAAAATAGCCCACTGTGTTGTCCTTCGTGATATCAGCGAGCGCTTTAAAAACGGTAAAAAAAAGTAGTCAACTCGATGCAGCCGCTCTGCGTGGGACATTAGCCAAAGGTTATCTTAAAACACAGGTACACACATAATGTGCCGCTTGAAGGGAGTGTAAATTGTTGTGAGTTATCAGTCCTAAATTTCAGAGACAGCAGTATTCGGTCTTTGTCAACTCCGGTCATAGAGAAAAAAAAAGTGCTTTGTGACCTCGGGGAAATTGTCTGAGTGGAACGTTTTTCTTGGTGTCAGTGAAACGGAGACAATATAAACACGGAACAGGAAATGTACAAAGCTACAACTGACGCATTAAGCCTTCTGTAGCTCAACCAGCGGACATAAAGAGTTCATAGTTTTGAGGTTTGAATGCCCCTATCTGGCTCGAACGTCCCAAGGTCCCAAATCTTCTGTTGGATGTCAGCTTGGAACATCGATGCCGCTTGTTGCAAGTCCCTTGCCGCACACCTATTTGTTTTGCCTGAGTTCATGTGAATGCACAACTGTCGGTTCCCCTCCCTCCCCCTCGATGACTGACAGGACGGGGGCGATGTGACTTGAGTGTTTATTAACCGTGATCGTCCTCTCATGCAGTGCACTGTTTGCATCTCCTATCCAACATAAAAATACTGGGAGGCCGTGCAGAATTTACATTTCCCGCCCCCCACCCCCCTTGTAAGCGAAAACCCGCATTTATGGCCTGCTGCTCTTTGTGGTTCGGATCCAATTACCCAGCACACGTTTGTAACAGCTGAAGAGGTTGTCAACTGAGGTGGCAAAATAACCAACCTGAAGGGAAAGATAACACCCGTGTTGTAAAACGTGTATCACAGCCTAGCGGTGCCAATGGAGGAAGTTGTACTATTTAGTCAGCATGTGTGGTCGAATTGGAGAATCAACACGAAATAAAATAGTTCCTGTTTGATCTGAGCGTACAGTGGTGGCCAATCAATAGGCTGCTGGGAGTAGCAGATCGCCAACTGAGGCAGTTTCATTCATGGCAATACAATAAATTGAATGATTATGCAGAAACCAGGAGAAAGATTTAACTTTTTACAATACAGCAGTTTATTCTGGTTTCATATAAATTGCAAATATCAATTGTAAACAATAATAACGCCCCCCCCACCAAAAAGAAAAGTTCTCACATGCGTATGTGTTTGAATTCCATAAAAGCATTGATCACGTCTTACCGCTGTCATTCTGTAACTTCAAAAACATCCAAAGGAATAAAAGGCCAATTGTTTTCGTGCATCCCAGTTACTTGGTTGATTCGTTGTTTCCTGGCTCCTCTAATCTCCTCGCTTATGTGAAGATGAGACAGGGATATGACGATGATGATATCATTCAGTTAAGCCAGCTGAGCACTCAAAATGAATCTATTTCCCCAAACTAGGAACAGCTGGAGTTACCCTCTCACTCACTTGTACACTTGGGAATCCAAATTGCCACATTGTGCTTTGCCATAAACCGATCTGAGACGTTTGAGACACAAAACAACGTCACTCAGTAACTCGGGGATCGGCAACCTGCGGCTCTGGAGCTACATGAGGCTCTTTAGCGCCGCCCTAGTGGCTCCCTGGAGCTTTTTCAAAAATGTTTGAAAATGGAAAAAGATGGGTGTGGGAAATATATTTTTTTGTTTTAATATGGTTTCTGTAGGAGGACAAACATGACACAAACATTGTTTTCCGATGCTGTAAAAATATGTATAATAAATATTAAATTTCAAAATGTCTGTCAATGAAGGTTTGCGTCATAGCCTGCGACACACGTTTTTATTATCAGGATGGGATGCCAGGCAGGTGGCTGTTGTTTAAAAAAATGGTGTTTCATGAACAATTCACCGAGGGTACTGGCAAAGAATGGGGAACCTGGAGGGCCGAGAGAAGCATTTTGAAACGGTACACGTGAGCTACGATAGTTAACGCGCTGCAAAAGTGTGTCCCATTCCTCGTTCACCTTTGGGGCCGTTATTGCTGTTGCTCATTACGGCATGCGTGTGTAAGTGTGTGCGTGCAGGAACGGGTGGATTTTGGGAGGCTGGTTGATCGAAAAGTAGATCTTCGGTCAAAAAGGTTATGCACCGTGCTCTAAAGGATGCACAAAAAAAAACATTTAATCATGAAGTCTCATTGTTTATTTGTAGCCAACGTATTCATTTTGATAATAGGCTAATTTAGCTAATATAGATAAATACAACATGTGTTGCCTTCATAGTAAGGCTTAATTTTTGCGCCTCCAGACATATTTGGTTTTTTTTTTTTTCTTGGTCCAATATGGCTCTTTCAACATGTTGGGTTGCCGACACCTGCACTAACCAATTAGACTCATGGCTTGATATTAACCCTTTCATGCATCAATAATGCTAACCTGTAACACGATAAGCTGTCCACTGTCATAACCGCTGTCCCTGAAAAGGGTTAAACTTCCATAACAAAGGAGAAAACATATTCCAAGAGTTGTCACGCTACCTGACTGCACATCATACATCACTGTCTTCGTCTGACTGATATGTGTAAAATGCGATCATAAATACGAGATGTACTGTCCAAAAAAAACACACACACAGTATGAAGGGCCGGTTATCCGCAACCTGTGTATATGTGTCTGTGACAAAAGCATGAAGAAAACTTGGCCTGATATTCATGTATGTTTCTCATTTGAAATTTGAAGGGGTTCTTATTTTCATCCTTTTCAAAAGAGTTTGTCAATACAGTTATTTCACATTACCCCCCCCCCACCCCCACCCCTCCACACTTCTCATATCGAAGCATCAATCAATGTGTTCTTTTCTGCAAGCGCTTACAAGTTGTCCCACAGGCTGGTTTCTTGGAGCTGTGCAGCGAAAATGAATTGTTTTTGTTTGGGGTTTTTTTCAATGCTGGGATTTGAATTGTTGCCAGCAGTATCATACTTCGGCTTACGTGGGAGAACAAATTTGCAGACCGTTCAACTGCAATTCATTTTCTTCATTAGGACATCTTGGGGTGGTTTATTGACATCATTACAGAAGTTGATCCTCACAGATGAAGGAGAGGATTGCCGGTGTACTTTACATGTCAATAACTATCAATTAAACACGCCGAAATTTTTTATTTGAATGTCTCACATTTCAATGCATCTATGATCATTTCATTGAGCTCTTCACTGGATAATTCCCACATGCGCTGCGATGACTCCGCTTGAATCGACCACGGGGCTACAATTATTTGAATGTGCCGAAATCCCAGCTCGAGGGTGGTTTGGTATTGTTGTAAAACCGATACCTCACAGAAAATGACTGCTGGCTAGATAAGAAAACAGAATGGGAAATATTGACTATTTAGGTTTAGTGGAAATGAGTGTAGTTTTTTTTTTGTTTTTTTTTTTTATGTGATTTTGGTCAAAATGAGTTAAGAAATAATATGAGTGGCTGTGGGTTCAATTGTGCATAACTTGTTTGCACTTTTATTTGACAGCCTTATTTTAAATGGTTCTTGCTATTCGGGCCAATTGTGTCACGTGTACTCGTTTCCCTGCTTGCCTGTTATGCCGTGGTTTTTATTTTATTTTTTTCCCCCCCATCTTCTCACAACGTTAGTGGGCGGAGCCTGCAACGTCACACATGCTGTCAGGTACCATCAGGTGAGAATTAAATACAGCAAAAGTGGAATGAAGATGCCACAACGTTAGGCTGCTCACCTCCATTGTCTCGATGATTTATTTCAAAGTATTTCTTATTACTCAGATGCTATTTTGCTTCATCTGGCTGTACGAGCCTACAGTACCTAAAATAAGTAATTCTATTGTTTTGTTTCTCTTCTAGTTTGATATTTTGTGTGTTTGTTAGGTGTATACAGTGATGAGATGGAGGGTTGGTTAGTGGATCACCAACGGGACGACGAGGCGAGTTTGACGGTAGTATGTTTTGTCACAGTTACCCCTCACTGGCCACTTTGCTGCTCTCATTTGTGCTTCTGCACATTTCCATGTCTTCACCTCACAACTGCAACTTTTCCCAAATGGTGGCTTATTTGACTCATTGCACTCACTTCTGTTCTGCAAGGTGGCAGTCATCGTCTCGAACATGTAGGACGAACGGTTACATTGTTTATATCACACCTACAAGCCAACTTTGTGTGCTCATCCTCGAACCAACGCATCGTGCTCCACCTAAACTCTGCCAGTCTGCGTTTATTAACAAGCAGGCCTTTCGGTGTCAAGCGCGCACAAGCACAGCACGTTTTTTCTCGCGTGACTGTGCGCATAGACATTTCACTTTGGCATTACTTCCGGTAAATAGTATTTAAGCAGGGCAGGGCTGGTAGCCAAGCAATGATGTGATAAGTTCATTAGTGCTGCATTCAATAGTACCGACGGTCATTAAGTGCTGTTATAGACTGTTAAGGGTCAGAGGTCAGGTTCCATGGACTTTTTTTTTTTTTTTTTTTTGGAGATGCGAGTACATTGCACCTGCTCATTTTCTGTGCATCAGTAATAAGTTGCAAAGCATAGCAAAATAAATAATCCACGTATGGTTCTATCAGGATGCAGTGAGACAGGCAGTATTTTGTTTGTCAAGAAGTGACTTTCCCCCTTTCTCGTGACAACACAATATAATGGCAAGAATGCAAATGAAGCCCATGATACATTTCTAGAGATCCCCATGTCACACGCTAAAAAAAAAATATATATATATATATATA
>NW_017806158.1:1080735-1142765 GCF_001891065.2 Hippocampus comes
TATATATATATAATTGGGAGCAATTCATGAGTACAAATGTGCAGTAGATTTAATGTAAATGTTAAAATGAGATACTGTGTTATATATGAATGTAGATAATGGTAGGTAATCAGGGAACACCAAACGGTAGCAATGTACTTCCTTGTGGGCTAACAGTAGCCAATTTCCAATATGGAACTCAAGCTGGCATCCATTGCACAAAGACTTAGTCAAAAAAACAATAACTTGCACCACATGTTAATTGAATCTCAAGCGGGTTTCATCTCAGGGCAAGGCGGGTCTCAGTGACATTGCAAAGAAAAGGAGAAAGTGCGAGGCTAATATATAAGCATGCACATGAAAAGCAAGCCTTGGAGCAATGTCACTCCAGCATGGTGGTGACAGATGGAAAGCCCGTGCATGTTCCTTTCTTGGTTTGACCTCATCAGAATATAACTTAATCCAAACAAGAGCCACTGGTGATGTGATGTAATTGTGCACGGCTCGAGAACAATTACAATAGAAACAAAGCATATTTTTATTGGCTTCTTCGAAAACTACACCATGTCCAGTGAAGCTTTACATGTTAATTGAATCTCAAGCGGGTTTCATCTCAGGGCAAGGCGGGTCTCAGTGACATTGCAAAGAAAAGGAGAAAGTGCGAGGCTAATATATAAGCATGCACATGAAAAGCAAGCCTTGGAGCAATGTCACTCCAGCATGGTGGTGACAGATGGAAAGCCCGTGCATGTTCCTTTCTTGGTTTGACCTCATCAGAATATAACTTAATCCAAACAAGAGCCACTGGTGATGTGATGTAATTGTGCACGGCTCGAGAACAATTACAATAGAAACAAAGCATATTTTTATTGGCTTCTTCGAAAACTACACCATGTCCAGTGAAGCTACTACAGAGTACGTAAATGTTTTTACTGGATTTTTCGGACCATAAGTCACACTTAAAGTCCTTTCATTTTTGTCAAAAATCGACAGTTCACCTTGTAATGCATTGCGCGCCCTACGTATGGATAGATGTCGGCTTTTCAGCTTGTCGTCTTTAATTTAAATTCCTTCCTATTACATTCGCGTTCTCATTCTCAAGCAAGCCAGACATGCGGCGCTACCAGATATGTCAGGTCGCAACCAAACATCCATCAATCCATCCATTTCCAACACCTCTTCCTGAACAGGGTCACGGGGAGTTGCTGGAGCCTATTCCAGATAACTTCGGGCAGAAGACAAACTACAGCCTGAACTGGTCGCCTGTCAGTTGCAGGGCACATACAGAGACAAACGACCATTCACACCGTCACTGAGTGTAACCGATCTCATGCTGCCCGCACACAAGTCCGGCGTGTGTACCACTACACTCTCAGCGACCTGGAACCAAACACAATAGCGCTAAATCTATAAACATATACTTTTTTAAAAAGACATTTTTTTCATTCAAATTGCACTTAATGGTCCACAAAATATGCTGATTGGATGTGAAGATCATGTCAACAATTAAATACATCTGTTAAAAATCAGCTTTTTCACTCTTAAAGGTCATCAAAAATCACTTGATTGGGAGACTTCAACATCGACAGCTTGATCTTTTCTGTTTTGTTATAATACTGAGAGTGAAAATTGGCTTTTTCAGCCAGTGGAAATCGACACCAAACTGCAAAGATGGTGGGAAAAGAAAGGTGCATTGAAGCATTGAAGAATAAAAGCAAACCTGATTAGGTTGGTGATGATTCATGACCTTTCAAACTAAAATGCTGCTCAATAAACCCACTTGACTGTCCGTCATTACTCTCTGAGGAAAAAAAATAAAGGCTAAAAACCATTGACAGAAAGAACTTTCGAAACAAGGTCACACAAATGGAAGTGACAAAGGACAGAGGTCTCTGACTTGAAAAGGGAAATTTTAAAAGGCCTCTTGAGCTGCGAAAATATCTTTATCTGACTCTCTTGACGGTACCAGTGAGGACAAACGCTAATGCACAGATCCCTGAGATTTGGTCACACCAACGAAACAAGAGATTGGGATCACACAGCAGCGATAAGGAAATGCAACTCAGACTGTGTTATCCGAAGAAACCTGACCTTGTGAAGCCAGAAACTGTTTGTTTTATTCCCTTATACAAACAATGTCAAAGAAACGACCCAGCTGTATAATTTATGCAAATGTTAATGCTCTGGCTCTAACAAAGTTGTCCTTAAAAAGGCAAAGCCAACAAAATATCAGTTTAAAAGGAAAAAAAAAGCTGGATGAATGTGTTAAAAATAATAAGAGTAAATTGGTTGGTTGGGAGGCTTATGTAAAAACTGCGCAGCCAGTTTTCACCAAATGCTGTGAAGAGGTGGCCCTGAAAAACAACGAACCCTTTAAATTTCAGCATAATCATCGATTCATGGATTGTTAAGAATACGGTCAAACAAACTTATACGCAGCATTCTACTATTTGTTCTCCACAAACATTCCCCTAAAATGCTTTTTTCAAAAAAAAAAAAAAATGTATATAAATGATTCAACCTTGGAGATCCGCACCCAATGGTGAGATACAAGCACACAGTACCATAGAATGTTATCTTTGCCCTTTTAGATTTTTAAACACGGCACAAATTTTGATGGCGGTGTGAGCACCCGCAGCGGCTCCTCTCTCTCCTGTAGTTGAGAGGAAAGAAATTTCATCTTTGCTGTATGTTGCACATCCGACAGTAAAGTTGACTTGAACTTGAAGTGACTGACAATGTAAGCAGAGAGACATGACCAAGCCGTTAAGAAATAAAGTGACACAATATTTCTAAATATATACCATGGCATGTTGAAACAATCGCAACGAGGATAGAGATGTCATCCATTTCAGATTTAAAAGACAAGAAGTACCTTCAGGAACACATTTAAAGATAGATACAGTATCCGTGCCAAGGAGGATTGTTCTGAATACTTGTAGCACAACATCGTAGTCAGAAATGTGTCACACACGCGCACACACACACACATATTCCATTACATAAAGATATGGTGTCATGCTGTCTAAATGCCTTGCTGATCCAAGCCGTAATTCAGAACTATGTCATTGGGAAGGCAGCCTGTGCCAATCAAAGGACAAGTCAGAGGAATATAAATCACTGCCGGTGTGATTAAACTTCTAGCGACGTGGATCAAACGGTTTCCCTCAGTCGTGAGCGACTAAACGCGCAACAGCCACAACAAGCAGAGCTGAACATCCCTCATGTGGAGTACCACTTTGCTGGGAAAACTCTTGTGCAAACGAATCCAGAACTGAGCGCAACAGACGCCTTCTCAGAGACACCGATAGTCATCTCAAGTGCAAGCGCGAGATTCAAAGCCACGACTGCTCAACTCCACAACCTCACAATAGGCACATTAGGCAAAAGAGAGCCTGCCTGCACCAGTCAGACCGGCCCACAGCCGCAGCAGATCGATGCCAACCACATTCACACCGGAGACATCCACATAGATGCAGCGAGAGGTCATACGGTTATCATTTGGTAGCTCGGCACTCACCTCCAGAGCCTCCAAGGTCACAAACCCGGCGATAGAGAAGCCATCGATGATGTCTTCCTCAGCAGAAGTAGACTCCTTTCGTTTTCTGCGCGGGGGTCTCGGACGGGATGCGCAGGGCTCCCTGTTGCCTTCCCGCTCCGAGTCAGATGAGAAGTGAAAGACGGAGCCCTTAACATGATTGTTGCTGATCCCGTTCGGTCTCCTTTCCCGATTCCTCTCAGACCTCGACTTCTTCTTCTTGCGCAGGCCGCTAGTTTGAGGGCCATCCATGTCCTTCATAGGAAAGATCCAGATCAACCTTGCTCTCAACGACAAGCAAAGTCTTCAAGGATCAAATCGGGGAAGTGCTCCAAATCCACTTGAATCCCAGGAGGAGGATATCCCGGTGGTGATGATCAATACATTGGATCCAAGGTAAAGCATGTAATATCCAAAAGATGAAGCCCTTGACAGGTAAAGTCCAACTGCATCGGGTCACTCAATCAAAGCTCGATTCCAGTTACAGAACCGGTCCCCAGCAGCAATCCATCAAATCCTACAAACAGCGCTGGAAAAAAAAATCCTCAATTAAATATCACGAACATGTCCGTCGCCCGGCAGGAGAAGCTTTTCAAGTTAACAGTAAAGTCCGCTGAGCGAGCACGATCCGCCAGGCCGAGTCCAGCCATGTGACGTCGCATCTTTCTTCCTCTTCTCTTCTCCTTTGCCCAAACACAGCAAACGGGCCGTCCTGTCGGATAAAGAGAGAGAAAGCCATTTGCAACATGATCACTCCGCAGAGTTGAACTGCACTTTTCAGTTTAATGGTGCCATTTTCCAAAAGGTGCGGCAGACGATACAGAAGGTTTGTGCCATTCTCCGTAATGCAAGATGAATGTTTGATGAGGATGGCAACAGTCTCGTCTGGTTCCCTAATCTCCAGGGCCATAAAACCGGATACAACATTATGTCTGTGAAGACTATTTTACTAACATCTCTGAGGTTTTTTTTTCTTTTGCAAAAGTTCTCAACTCAACGTGGATTTTACGATGACATGCATTTTATTCATTGTACATATTGCATGTTTACAACCCAGCGTAACACAAATCTGCGCCGCTAATTAATTTACGCGAACCGTTCACAACATTATGACTGCTGTAATGTAATGAGATCCAATACAAGAGAACGTTTGCCTTAAGAGATGCTGTCAGAGATTTATGATTAGACCCATCCATCCGTGATCCAAAGCACTTATGCTCGCATATTAACAATTTTTATGACTGTAACTTGCATTGATGTGGAACTGCGCTGCGTCATACGGTATTGTGAGCTGTCATTATATTTCAGTTCGATACGTGAGGGTCACTCAATAAGGGCCGGTGCTACACTAATCAACATATTGTTAAATGACAACTTATTTAATTAAATAACATTTGTTAAAACAGGTCGAGTATTAGTTCTCATTTAATTATGCGGGTGTACTTAATTTCTCCTGTACCAAGCGGGTTTAATCAAATCAATAAAGTGACAACATTTGGGGCTGTTCTAAATTAATTTATCTGTAAAGTAAACTTGCATGACAGAACATTTCACACAAATGGTCTTTACTGAGATGGGAAAGTTTTGTTTTTTTTTTTGTTTTTTTTTAAGGATTAAGTGTGGTGCATCATCCCTACTATCAAAGTATAAATCGAACAACCCTGTTCTGCCCACAGAGTGCCAATAGTCTGTCAACTGTCAGGTTTGTGATCTCAATTCTCCTCTGCGAGAAAGTATCCCGGTTGACTGTCTGGGGTTGTCATGATTGAATATTTTAAGAATCGAGTAGTCAATCGAGGTAGATGACTGATTGGCACGTCCACCTCACAGAGTGGAGGTCATGGGTTCGATTCCGGCTCCGGCCTTCCTGTGTGGAATTTGCATGTTCTCCTCGTGCCTGTGTGGGTTTTCGTCACGGTTCTCCGGTTTCCTCCCACGTTCCAAAAACATGCACATTAGGTTCATGGAACACTCTGAATCGACCTGAAGTGTGATTGTGAGTGTGAATGGTTGTTTGTCGATGTGTGCCTGCGATTGGCTGGCAACCAGTTCAGGGTGTCCCCCGCCTACCACCCAAAGACAGTTGGAATAGGCTCCAGCACACCCGCAACCCTCGTGAGGATTAGCTGATTAGAAAATGGATGGATGGATCATCAATCGATTATCCCATTAATTAATCCCCCCCAAATAATGCACTTAGGTCTTTTGCAATTTTTTTTTTCTAACATCTGTTTTTTAACAATTCTTTATTTGGTCTTGTTTAATGACAAATTATTCATACTACTGCTGCAAATAATCATGATTTTTAATAATAGATGAACATCACTAATATTACATCATCAAAAATCAATTATGATTCTTTTTCTCGTTTGGTCCGTCACATGTCAGAAAATACGGGAAAATGATCATTGTTTTCCAAACGAAAAGCAGATGGTCACAAATGTCTTATTTTGATTATACACAAAAAGCTATTAGTCTGCTTACACGCATCACAAAATATTTACTGTTAAGCAGCTGAAATCAAATAATTTGCAGTATTTTAAATTAGTCTCTAAACCATAAATGGATTATCAGAATAGTTGTACATGAATTTAATAATTGATCATTTGTCGAGTAATCGTTTGTCACACCACGAGTGGTCATCAGCTAATAAGTATGAAATGGTAGTTATTTCTCCACTCGTCTTGAAAACACCTTTTATATGTGCAGCTACCATTTCAAGATAGATAATACAATGAAATTATATATATTTTTAAAGAACTTTTTTTTTTTTTTTTAAATGGCCAGGGCAGGAATCATGTTGGGCTGAACTATGTCAAGTGTGTGGTCGACTTTGGCATGACATGCCTTCACTCTCACTAATGTTATGTTATTGTGACCGCTGCATCCACTTTAGGCAGCAATTCAAACGCATCCAAAGCATGAACTAAAGTGTAGGCCTGGCCCTATAGACAGCTATAGTCTCAGATACAGTATAGGTCTGTGTGTGTCAATCCATTACGTCATAGGACATGTAAGATGCATGCAATAAAATGCAGCCTTTCATAAAGCATTACTTTGAACAAGCACACCTCCATATACCGGTGGGTGTAACTCGCAGAGGTATTGCACCTTGAATGCATCACCAAACACACCAGAACCAATTTGTCACAGTCAACCACCCTGTTCAACTTCACATTGTCTCCTTGGACACAGGTTGTCATGTAATGTGGCTCATTACTGCTTTTGCACATGTAGTGGAGCGTAGCAATCCTGCAAAGTGAGTCAAACATTTATTTATTTATTTTCCCCCCCTAAGACAAATGCCAAACAAAATATATGCTTTTGGATAGATGTATGCAAGCATTTAACAATGCAGCAACCAACTCAAAAAAACCAGATCCAAATATCGCCTATGTGTTCTCATAAGCAGATGCACCTTTACCACAATAAATCCAGCATCAGTGCATTTAACCTGATGCCCATTCAGCCACTCATCCGATGACACACATACTGCACAAATATCTCACCCCCCCCCGGCCCCCCCTTAAAAACGATCTCTGGTATAAAACTGGTCTAGCTTTCACCGTTTCTTTTCTTTTCTTTTTTTCCCCCCTAGTCTTGTAAAAGACTTGTTCCCCTTGTCTTCGCTCACAGTCTCTTTTTGTCTGCCTGGTGTTGTCAATAGAAATCTCCGGTTCTGTAACCAGTGCAGCCCACAGCAGCAGCAGCGGCGGGCTGGCACTGCCTCCTGCCCGGGCTCTCCGAGCTGCATTTTTCACTACAACACATACAAGCACACGCAACAAAAGCATGCCTCTTTTTTTTTCCTCTCTCTCTCTCGCTCTCTCTCCAAGACACGTCATGCAAAACCAAGAAATGCAAACCCTGGCGAGTGGGGGAGGGACCGTCCGGATAAGTTGCAGTCCGTCGGTTAATTATTAAAAAAATAATTAATAAATAAAGCACGAGGAGGTTCGCAGCTGACAAAATAGATCCCGCAAAGGAAAAAGGTACCCTCCGCTTTTCCCCAGCTCAGACTTCCAGGATCCCGGAGACTCGGGGACCGGGGCGCAGGGATACGGCGGTGCCGCAGTGCCGCTTTACATGCTACACGCTTCCTCCTCGACGCAAATAGTGCTGTCTCACTTGGCTGGTCCGAGGCTCTTTTTTTGAAAGAGCGAGACTGGATGTTTTTTTTGTTTGTTTTGGGGGTTTTGGGGGGAGGGGGAGGGGGTAAATAGCGTCGGTACATTAAAACATACAAAGAAAAACGACAATGAGTTGGGGTGGTCTCAGTGAGTTCTTTCCGTTCTTGGAAAGTTTTTTTTTAAACCATTTAAAAACAAGATAAGGGAGGATTTGTGTTTCAATGTTTCACCCCACGAGGATGAGGAAATTATCTGGCTTTATGTTTCCTTTTAGACTCCTGAGCAATTAAAAATGAAAGGTTATTTCAGTGGCTTCCCTCACTGTCGAGCTGTGATGAGCACCCCTTCAAAGTCAATGTTCTGATACTTGTATGCGGTATATAGTGCAAGAAAAACAAAACTCGAACAAAGAAACAGCAGGGGGAAAAAACACTCATCTTGACGTATCATGACGTGACTCACATCAGCAATAACACAATTTGACAAAGGCTGAAAGAAAGCAGTGAACGAAATCCGAACTGAAGGGACAGCAATGTACTTCTTTCTATACCTTTAGTTGTTTATTTATTTATTCATACTGGACGCTTACATCAATAACTGAGTCACTCTCACCTACTGGAGCTCCTGTAACATTTTCTGAATCTGAAATAGACCAGAATGACACTCAACACAAAGAACAACATCATCAAGACCTAGCTAAATATATCAATCAATCAGTCAGTCAGTCAGTCAATCAATCTTAAGGCCAATTAAAAAATATATATGTTTGCTTGTGGATTACTGAAAAGGTGAGAGACCTAATTTGGAGCTAAATGTTAGACTGGGATTTTCTCCACTTCAGGCAACTGAGTCACTGTCCGAGCCGCCTGTGTCATTAAAGCCACCAATTCCCACAGCATAACAAAATGAGAAGCGGTCTCCATCCCCGTCGAAACTGCTGTTTCAAGCACTATTTTACACAGCTCTGTATAAACATGCAGAGATGGAAAGTGAAAAAGCGAAAGCAATTAGCTGGCTCAGGAGGAATGAAACAGTGCTGTAGTCACTTGTTTGTAAATGCAACAGCTGGAATGATGCAGCACAGTCGATGTTGACATAATTGTATAGCGACCCTCATCTTGTTTGGGGATGAGCAACAAATATGAGTGTCATTACATTTCATTGTTGGGAGATGATCGTTTAAGGATGTGTGTCACAACTAAAACTCCAAAATTGTAAAACGAAAAAAAAGGGGCAACAGTTAAAAAGCAGTGGGGTGTACAAATGAAAAACAAAATGCAGAATTTGATTTACGGTAGCTAAGGAAGAAGGAAGGCTGTTCATTAAATTATAGATCGGAGGGAATGTTTCTGCCTGCTGTAGTGACAGGCTTTCAGTGTCAAATTGTCATTTGCTCCATGAAAGGCAGACAAAAGTGTCACCTCGGGGATACCCAAAGCCAACTCGCGGGCTTTTCACATGGGAAGCGACACTTGCTGGTATTCAAATATTCTTCAATGATTTCGTTTCACGACTTCACAGTGCACTCTAGTAGACAGGGTAGCTTCATAAAAGCCGTTCTCACCTTTGAAAGGTTATTCTCATGGAACTTTTTGTATGACAAAACTGTGTCCCTCCCCCCCAGGAAAAGCGCTGTGCAGTATAAACAAAAATTCGTTCCTCAGGAGGCAAGACAGCTGTAAAATGCAATTATGTAGCTCATTTATTATTTCTGTATGATATATCCGAAATACATCATGTAAAACGTATTTTCCAAATTTTGGTAAATAATTAATTGCATTTAGTCCAACATCTCACAAGCTTGAAAAGCAGTGCCTCAGACAGATGCTCTTCCAATGTATCTGATGAAATGTAATAGAAACAATTATATTATTTTGACACTTTTTTTTCACTAGACAGTGTTTAGTAGTTTGTGTTTTGACGGTCCTCAATTGTTTTATTACTGCATTTGAAAAGAGCAGTAAATTCAATAAAGTTTATTTTCTGATCCTCCATTTTTTTTTTTTTACACGAGGGGATTTTCTGCACAAGTACTACAAAAGCATGATTGTAGATAATAGCCACATCATATCCCTTGACTATCCTGCATGTTTTGATGGTCCGATATATATATTTTTTCTTTAAAAGTTATTAAACAAGGTTTGCTAAAAAGGCTGCTCGATTTAATCTTTTTTTCCCCCCCAGTGGCACTGAATCTACGGGAGAGCAATATCATCACCTCATGAAAATGAAAAAGAAGGACGTAAAATGTTTAGACAGGTGTTGAAATTTCAAGTACTGCTCCTACAAAATAAAATGGATAGTCATCTGGATGAAACTGAACCGTGTTCTGCGCAATCAACCTCTGTCGAGATGGAAAGTGGCGATCTCTGTGAGACACAATGATGGGTGACTATCTCAACAAAATCACGACAAAAGAAAATGAGATTGCCACTTGAAAGACATTAATTATTAGTGCATCCCTTTTTTTTCCAGTCATCTATCTATTTTTATGACATTTATTCTCATAAGGATCTCGGCTGAGCAGGAGCCTCTTCCCATCTGATTTGAGGCGAGAGGCAGATCAAACCCTGGATTGATCGTCAGTCAATTGCGTGACACTAATGGGGGAAAAAAAAAAAACCCCCCCCCCCAAAAAAAAAAAAAAACACACAAAATACCCACACCCACATTTACAAGTATTACAATTTAAAGCCTTCAATGTAGATCACATGAATGTTTTTGGAATGTGAAAGAAAGCTGAAGCACCTGGAGAAAACCCACATAAGCACATGGCAATGCGCAAACTCCACACACGTGGCCAGAAGGACAACGGACATGCTCGCCACCTGCCCATTGTGATGTCCAGTCCAAGCATGTTTCATAAGAATATGAGAATATGATCTGTCGCACTTATTAACTGATCCTCTGTGAGAATAATAGGCTGCCTGTTTATTTTGAGGTCAGTTTAATGATGGATAAGCCTGCCCAGTGCTTGCTCGCTTCTGTCCCAGTTGTCCTCTTGAAGAGGGGAACCCGCCGTGCCTGCAAGAATAATTCAGGGGGGACAGGCATGCACTTGACCTTGTCTCGTCTTTCCAGGAAGGGTGTCCTTGTGACAAATGGCACGGCAGCAAAGAGACAACAGCGAGGCAGCTATTTCCGCTTACCCGCCCTCAACTCATTAGACCAGGAAGACAAATCTGCTGCTCCCCTTTGCAGTGCCATTATTAGCTTTAATTACACCGTCACCTTAACTTTCCTCTGCCTGCACAGCTTTATCCACTTCCACTCAACACTCAGGAACTGATGACTTCATCCACTACGATTATATGACCCTACAAGAAATCTATAACTTCTGTTGGTATTTCAGCAATATTGGTGTTTAAGATGAAGCTAAGCAGACACTACAACGGAAAGATCATCCATCCATCCATTTTCTGATCCGCTTCATCCTCACAAAGGTCACAGGGCGTGTTGGAGCCTATCCCAGCTCTCTCGGGCAGCAGGCGGGGGACACCCTGAACTGGTTGCCAGCAAATTGCAAGGCACACATAGACAAACAAACATTCGCGCTCACAATTACACTTGGGGATAATTTAGAGTGCTCCGTTAACCTGCCATGCATGTTTTTGGAACATGGGAGGAAACCCGAGTACCCGGAAAAAACCCACGCAGGCACGGGGAGAACATGCAAACTCCACACGGGTAGGCCGGAGCCGGAATCAAACCCTGCACCTCTGCACTGGAAGGCGAACGTGCTAACTAGTGCCCCCCTCGTGCCAAGTCATAATTTACTTTCTGAAGAAGACTGAATTTGAATAGCATATGGCACTGACAGATTGGCCATATTCTCACAGGTGTAAACATGCTTTTAGAGCCTTTGTTTTACTGTTGTCTTTTTTTTTAGACTGTTCCTCTTGTTTTCATGATTTTGCAAGGATTTAGATCAAAGTGGAGGTGATCAGATCGCGACAAACTGACTACAACATAGCTCCGCCCATGCTCATCTGCAAAATTATTCAATCGGATCTAACCTGCCTCCACGCACTGATTTACAGCGGTCACGAAAATAGAGCCGTAAGATCAAATATTCTTGACACCGGAATGAGCTCAACTTCCTTCTCTGCCGGGTTGTGCTACAAGCCTGATAATAATCCTTATTAGCTGCACTTTGAATGAATAAAAAAAAAAAAAAAAAAAAAAAAAACTGATATGGTACATCCCTTATAGAGAAAACTATAGCTCTCTTCATTGCATAAAATAGCCTGTTTGCACACATGATTTGTTCAAGTTATTCATTTAAAAAAAATACATCAGTTACATTTTCTTTCAAGACAAGTGTGGAAGGATTTGTATTAATCATTCATGAATGGTCTTTAAGGGCCTAAAAGCGTGCAAGTTAATACATGGCGAGTGCATGTCATACTCATTACTGACTTCCTCTTTCAATGCTGACCTAAATGATGAATGTCAATTCCACCCCCCCCCCACCTCCCCACCAAGTGTCAGAGGAAAGTATCATACGGAGCAGCAGACTAAAACGGCAATGTGCTACATTATTGAAAAGTGGCTTATAAGCAAGTGCAGTGCCGTATTGAGAGCGGGGAAAAAAGGGTGATCAATGGAGTATTTTAATTCGGGGAATGTTTGACTATAAAAAGTCAATCCCCCGCCCGCCCCCCATATTTTGGAGCTGCTGTGCTTTGGGAATACAGTACAGTTCTTGTTAGAAGTTTAAATACATGTACTATGGACATGGACGTCATAAGAATTCTGGGGTGTTTAATTATTTAATTTCCCCACGGTGGAATGATTACACAATGCACATCTGTACAGATTAAAAAAAAAAAAAAAAGAAGACATGGGTGTACTTTTGTCATACAATTTCAAATACATGCGCAAAATATTTAGAATGATTCACTTGACAAGGCCAAGCCTCATTTACTTCTCATTTAGCTGTAATCAAAAAATGATCATAAAATTTATTTGTTTGACAGCACTCACTGGATAGACCGTGACGTTAAGGAAGATCAAAGAGTAGACTATTTGATTCCCGCAAGATTGGAGCCTTTCAAAGTCATTTCGAAATGATGGCAGACTGCAAGATCTGTTCAAACAATTGGTCAGAAGTGCTCTTTATCTGGAGTACTGGAGGCTGACACGGATGAAAGAAAATTGGTTAAGGTGTTCAGGAACAACCTAGCTCAACCCTGCCATGAATTGGAAACTGTCGAAATGCAACTGCAAAGCAAATTTTATAACACTCCTTATTGAGAGAATCCGACCAAGAAAGAACTCTCGTCTTCTGAACAATACTTTGAAGCTATATATACGAAGAAGAACAGATGGAAAAAAAATTCAAGCTAAAATTGAATTCTTTTTTTTAAGTAAAAAAAATATATATATATATATATATATATATATATATATAGGACAGCATTTTAGGGTCTGATGAGACAAAGATGAACCTTTATCAAGTGATACAGCTCAGAGAAAGAAAGGCTGTGCTCAGAATATCTAAAGAGTGGAGGTAATGTCATGACTTCAGCTTGCGAGGCTTCTTCTGGGATTGGCTCATTCATCTTCATTGATGTAACACATGACAGCTGCTGCTAAATGAAGTCTAAAGCAACATTATTAAGCCAATTTGATGGAAGATGCACAATAACTGACTGGGAGATTCTGGACTTTTCTGAAACCAAAACAACAAGAGACTTCAGCAAGAAGGCAATCTACAGATTTCAAACCTGTTTTTTACCACTAAGGACCGGTTCAAGACAGTACAGATTCAACCCAATGGCAGCGACCTTTTGAAGATGCAAACAATCATGCCCATTGTCGTCTTTTTTTTTTTTTCCTCCTCAGAGTCAACAATCAACTGTTGCATTGGTGTTTTGTCTTGCGTTTTTTTTTTTTTTTGTCTGCTACTCAACACTCATTTCCAAACACTGCCCATGCCGGGATTTTAATGTCAGCTGCACAGCAGGTCGCGCTGTGAACTCCAACTCGTTTGAAACGTGAGAGATAACCTTTCACTGCACATGTGAGGTCTCAGAGGATGTCATCTACATGTGTGTTCTTTATTTTAGCAGGCGTGTTGACGTGTGCCGCTCCTTCATATATTTTGAATCTGTCCACATAGATGAAAATCACCTTCAAATCCACATCGTACAAAAAAGAGATGGAAAATTAACATTCCACTGCCTGGTGGTTCTGAAAAGGGAAGCTGGAAAAAAATAAAAAATAAAAAAAGAACGCTTAAGTATCTTTGGCTAATATTGGATGTGTTATGTACACACTTTAAACAGCGCAGTGATCTCTTTGCAATTAAGAAGAAAAGCTTCCCTGTAAGTAATTTGTGATACAAGTTCAACAGCGAGTTCAGCCACTTGAGATAAAAAGAACGCTGTCGGAATGCGCCACGCAAGTAACTCTCAAACGATAAAAGCCTGAGCTCTGAATTTCAACAGAAACAAGTCACAGGGGGTCTTCAGAAGCACTTTTAGGTCAGAGGATTTCTTACAGCATTTCTGCCATCACTTGTGTCAAAACCGTGAATGATATATATTTTTTTTAATTTGAAGCACAGTCACTCCCGCTCGCTAACCAAATGTTAGCGAGCGGGAGTTAGCACGAAACCAGCCATGTTCTATATCGCTCATCCTGTTCAAGGTCACAGGGAGCGTCAGTCTATCCTCGACTCCATTTTGGATTGGTTGCCAGTCAATCACAGGGCAAATATAGAGACAGACAAGCATTCTTATTTGCACCGTTATTGAGTGGAGCTGCAAATTCATTAACCCAACGCTGCCAGCATGGAAGTCTGGCGAATGTAGCAATACAACCATCATGCACCTTGGCTAAATCATTCCTTACATCTATTCCGCTCACACCATAAGCATTGGACTATTTTCTTATATTCACAAACAACATTGACTGCGTTCCCCTTTGAATGACAAACAGTCCCCCTCTCATCGACATCGTCCATCTTGTTTCCTACTTGAGTTGCATAGCACATCAAGTCTCCCAAGTGAGATGCGCTTTCTGCTCTACTTGCAGCACGCGTGGGTTGTCCTCCACTTATAGAAGATAAATGTGTCGGTTTCTCTCAGGGGCAATTCGTGGATGTTAACTTTATATGTGCCCCAGTGGCAGTTCAATCAGGTGGACGTTACGATGTCAACTTTTCAAATAAACCTGATTACTAAACGGCGGCGAAAACTCCCATCCTATTACTGTGGAGTCACGATTTAATTAGTGACATTTTTCATAGCGGAGCGCTGTGCCAAAAGGGGTTGAAGACAATGAAAAGCCATCATGCTTCTTGGCCTAGGCTCATACATAGTGGTGAAAACCCCCCACTGGGCTGATGGCGTCGTTTCTCAATTCAGGTTCAAAATGAAATGTACGAGTGTTCATTTCGAAAAACAAACAAACAAACTAAGAAGCTCCTGTAGTTTTGCCTTTAAATTTGAGTGACATCAAAGATGTCAGTCAAAGAGCTTGTAGTGAGAAAATGCTATGGAGGTGTACAGAGATGACTGGCGGTGGTCTGTCTCGTGAACAGAACGCTGGAACGTTTTCCAATTACTGAGTCCCTGCTCCCTTCAGTCTCGCAGCACAGGGCAGGCAAAGTTGAGGCCTTTTATTTGCTTGTACGCCCCCCTCGCTTGCCCCCCCCCTGCAGCAACTACGCGATGCACACAAGATCACCATAATAGCATCTTGTAAAGCCTTCAAATGAAGTGAATTGTAAAAGACAATATGACAAGAATTTTCTATTTTGGGGGCGGGGGGTTCCTGTAGGTGGATGTGCCAAGGAGGCAGTTGAATTACACGAGACAGCGAGGGAGGTAAATAAAACCATGACTTCATTTTGAATCTCATTTCTCGTCTCGTAAATTGCCTTGCCGGCTTACATTATTGCAGATGAGTCATTAATTTGTGGACCACCCACAGAAGTAGTCCTTTACCATACCTCAACGTTTTATCGAGCGACCATAAACCCGCATTGTAAGATAAGAATGCAAAATTGTTAGCAGTGGTCATAAAAAAAGGAAGCAACAATTGTTTTCCTGTTCTGAATAATGTAGAATAGCAAGCGTACCCCCCCCCCCCCAGCCAGGGATATCATTTGCTCCGTTGGTGTTTTATGTTTTCGTGAAGGGGAGTCATTCAACAAAAGGATTTGTACAGATTATGTGGATCAGAAGGATGATCTCGCCACACTGTACTCCTCTTCTAAAGATGGATGGTGTTTTCTGCCGGATTGAGACAGTGTCAACAGCTAAAGACAAATAAAGAAAACTAATTGCAACAACATGGAAAGATATCCTCGTCTGAATCATCCGCTGTTCTCGTTTGGAAGACAGTTTGTATTAATGGAATCTCCAAAGCTGAACACAATCTCTTTCTGCATGTTGTGACGGGAACTTTTTTCCCCCATAGGAAAGATTCACAGAAACAACTGTACAAACTGAACTATGTTCAGCATCACTTTAAAAAAACGTCCAAGTATAAATTAACCCTTTCACGGACAGCGGTTACTACAGTGGACAGTTTATAATGTGATCAGGTTACAGGGTGCATGAAGGGGTTAAACAGTTCACAACTGTTAAACAAGAACGCAACTTTAACCGTAATCCACACTAAACAAACCAAAACTGTGTGATGCTCGATTTTGATACCGGCGGTCTTGAATGAAAGTGTCAGTTATGAGATGAAAGACTTCACGTTCGCTCTAAACTGGAGAAGGTTGATTGACCCTTCATTAAGACAGACATACAATTATACTCATTTGTCTCTCTGTGGACAAATGTACAAGATTTGTTGCAACCTAATCTCAATCTATTTGTTTGAAATTCCATGTGCGTGTGAAAGGAAAAAAAAATCTCTCTGAAGCACACATTGAATTCATATGTTGGAGGATGGAAACCATAAGAGTGGACAAAGTGGATCTGGCACTGTTTGATTATGTTTTGTTTTGATTTTTTTGGCAAGCATTTGAATCCTGAACTGTTGGCTCTCTGACTCACTAAATAAACCAGCTGTGGTGAAAATCTATCCATCCATTTTCTTTGGCGTCTGTCTTCTTTAGGTTTCGACCCTGAATTGGCGGTCAGCCGTACGCAGCGCATTCAACTACTTGGTCAATGTAATTCGGTGTTTGGGAGCTGTACTGTATGTTAATTTGAAACCAGCATGAAAAAGAATCAGTGATTTGTTGGGTAGGGAGGTTGGTGTGTGTGTGTCTGGGGGTGCTGGGAGTCAAATGACGAAAATGACAAAAACGGTTGTTAAATAACCATTCTTGTCATAATGTGAGCCATCATAAAAAGAGAGCGTTAAGGAGCATCAAGCAAATGAGATTTTATTTTTCTTTAATTGGATGCAAAACCGTTCATAAGGCTTTCTGTTTTACAGATGAACGATTTTATATGGCATCTGAGAGCACGTGTTGCATTCAGTTCACTGCCAAGAATCGACTGTTGGTTGCTGCCAGCTACACACAAAAAAAAAAAAAAAAAAAAAAAAAAAAAAAGAATGAAATGAATTGTTTAAATCGAGCATTTAGTAGATTCTGTGTAAACCCTTCAATTTTCTACACACTGTGATGAACGCAAAATACCCCAATTTTGCATGACGGCTTTCACCAAAATCTCCGGGGGGGGAAAAAAAACGACGTTACCGTACGTTTAAAAGCAAGATTTTATGAGCGCATTCAATTAGTGGGTGTTACAGAGCAGAATAATTGCACACTGCTGAGGAACCTTTAAAGCTTCAAAATTAAGCAAAATATAGAGGTCGGCCAATATTTTTGTGAAACATATCATAATTGAACCATATCATATTGTGGGACATCATACGAGAAATCAGCAGTCATCATACGAACAAAGGAATGATGACAGATGATGACCACAGAACCTCAAGTGGGATTGCAGCATGTATCTTTTTTATCTATCGCACCTTCCTTCTTTTATCTTCATACGTACCGGTACAGAATTTATCTTTGAACAAGCATTGTCTTTTTTTTTTTTTTGTCATTCAGTCTCCTCCTGTAAGACACTCGTTCTGACGATTGACAGTGTGTTGTCCCCAGAGACGTCCGCCTTACAGCCTGCAGCTCTCTTTCTCTTTATGATGGATTATAATCAGATTTTCTATGTTGTCCTCAATACTCCCTTTCCAAACTGTTAGCTCATCTCAGAAAAACAACAAATCACTCATAGTGGCCTGGGCTTTTTTTTTTTTTTTTTTTAGCTCTGTGAGCTGTACGCTTACTTTAGGAGCAACATGTTTGCTTTGTTAAAACACTCACAGGCATGCAAATCCGTTGTTTCAAGATTTATCATGACAAACTTTTCACATCTCCCCACTTTAACCCTTTCACGCACCAAAAATGATAACCTGTAACCTGATAACATGTTAAGATGTCCTCTGTCGTGACTGATGTCAGTGATTACAACAGCTGATATTAAAATACATTTTCTGGTTAAAAGAATGTCACGTATGATATTTTATTGGTGTCAAACAGCAAACATGGCGCATCATGTCATAGCGTCCATTTGGAGCTTCTCACTGAGCTTAAATAAATAAATAAATAAATAATTACAATCAGGCTCCACAAGGCAGTGAGTTTCACATTAGGCTCTGAGCTAAAATCGTTTTAGGGCACTCTAATGAGATCCATTAACATTTAGTGTCAGGTTCTGGTTTCTTAAATTAGCACAGAGTATATTTGAATAATTTGCTACAAGGCGGATTCAGGTCCAGATGGTGATACAACTAAAAATGTAAGTAAAGAATGTTGCCCTCGTGATGTTCCTCAGTATTTAGTGACTAAGCCGATGGGATGCTGTAACACAGCTTATAATTACGAGTCCGGAGGTAATGGGATACTTACACTATGCTATAAATATTATTATTATATCGCTATTACTTTAATGTAGCTTAACACACACAGTGGAGTACTGGCCAGCTACTGTATGCGTCAACATACTGTACGATTCGAAGTCATGTCGACAGTGGTGGAAACTCTGCTCAACAAAACAAGGCGACTTGAGGCAGGCGCACAGTTCAGAAGTTCAACTCGGCACAATGATGTTTGATGTCATATCATTTGCTTGTTTCCTAAGAGACGACGGGTGCACACCGTTATGCACGCTTGCTCAGGCAACGTTCACACTGCATCCGGCCCCATTGCAGGCAAACGTGGACAAAACAAGATAGTCGTGAGACAACGTGGGGGAGCGGTATGGGCAAACGTGACAGGTTGTGATTGCCTGGTGAGATGTTTCAATTGTCATCACATTTGCCGTCACGGTGTTGAAGAGAAGCCTAATCAGCAAGAGTAAAACAGGAGTGAACAATACGTCATACCATATGATTTGATCTGATGATACTGAACATTCATTTGTGTGCGTTGTGGGAAACGCAAATGATTTCAGCTCAAGCCATGAACAGGTGACAGCAATTGTATCTATTGCTTAGTCTTGGCATATTAATGAGAGCTGCATTTAAGTACTGAGTGGATCCCATTAATCACACACGATCATTTCAATAAGCACATTGGTGGGAGCCAACAGGAATCGATATCCTGCTGTTCTTTTAATTGACGCAATCCCGCCAACTCACTTGTGAGGTCAGGAACACAGCTGGTGGAGCTTCCCAGTAAGTGAATTCATATTTCAGGGGCAATAAATACATAAGACAATGAATAAGCGTGTAAGTTTGACCCCTTCCTGAGCCCGAAGGATGCAAGAAAACATTTTTGTAGATGTGCCCATCATTCTAAATGAAACAAAGAAGAGAGAAGACTGAGTTCAGCAAAAAAAATATTTTATCATCTGTTTGAAACGTTGTGTTGCCTGCATTTGGCTCATAAAAGCAAAGTAAAGATGAACATTGTATGTCGCAGTGGTGTTGTGCGTCTATGCCGGTACTCCTCATTAAAGCAAACTAAAAAGAGTGGCGAGTTGTGGAGAAAACAACTGATAATATGACTATAATAGAAAATTCAAAGTGTTTTCCTTGGTACAGTCCAAACATAGAGAATTCTGAGATTCACTTCACATTAACCCTTTTAGGGGCAGCGGTTACTACAGTGGACAGCTTACCATGTTAGCAGGCTACAGGGTGCAGGAAAGGGTCAAAAACTGCAATCTCTTCATTCAGCGTGCAACAATATACGGGAAAGTATAAGGTGGTACCATACAAATGAATGATGCAGCATGCTATGAGCTCATATTTTGTCCCAGAGTAGTGCGATGTGGGTATACTGTAGTTGCTATCGAGCTGCATACGATGTCAGATTCAGTCTTGAGGCCACTCGGTCAGACCATCAGCGATTCAACAATCCACTTTGGCTGAGACTCGGAGGTTGACAGGTTAAAGTGTGTTAAACACGATAACTTATGGAGATTAGTTTTGAGAAAGGCCGGCGGTGTAAGGAGAGATAACACAGGGAAAAGATCAGTGTTGGCTTAAGATCGGAAGATTACTCTGTGATTGCTGAAACATCATGCATTACTATTAACCGAGTGGCAACAAGACAGGGCACTTGCCAGAGCAATCAGAGGATCAGTGGACTTATTATATGAGCTCAAAGAACCAGTGCAAGAAATGTCTGCTCCCTCACCATGCCACTGAGCACTTCTGATGACATCGCATAGCTTGAAATACAGATTGAGACAACTTTAGGCGCATGGAGGCAATCTTGTCTCCACCCTAGCAAATAAGGAAAAAGTAAACAAAGAAGAGGTGAGATTGTCCATTTGCCTCCCAGTAATCAGTGCCCCAATGGCAGCCATGTCTTAGTGGTTTCAAGCACGTCTTCAGGATGCTTCCACAGACAAAAAAAAACAGAGCCACAAATTCCATCGGTACTGACAGAAAGTCAGTCAGTTCGTCACTGACAGACGACCGTAAACAAGTCAATCGACTCTGATATTCACTCAACTTTCTCGCTCCCCGTTCGCCAAGCCTGCTCCTTTTTTGTCTCAGTCCCGGTAAAGGAAGTTGACTGTGTTGTGTTTGAAATGTATTAATGACAGAATCGTGGTTAAATGAACGATAAAGATGGCGGACTGACTGACGGTCCTGAAATAGTGATGACAAATTGTAATTTAACAATGACGGAAGCAAAGTTAAAATAATTATGACGAAGTGACAGATTGATGATGACAGATTTCATCCGCTTGAATTCACAACCACGACAGTGACCCGGCCGCTCTAAATGACGAATGACGGACCGGCAAAATTTACTGATGCAGCTAACTATGAAAAATACAAGCACGACAACTTCATTCTGCACACTTACACAGCTAATTATTTTCATCCACTGATAATGATGCACCAACGGTGTCCATTCCCGGAGTCTTGTCACTGAAGAATTCTACAGTCAATGTGATATACCGAGTCATGCAAAACGGTGTACCACCGTGACTAAGAAAAAGGTTGCTGCTCATTGCTAAAAAGTCTGAATCCTGATTATCATTCTCAAAACTTTTGTTCGATGAAATATGTTCCGTCTGTGTCATGAAAATGTTCAAAGTTACTCCGTCGCCATGAATAAATAAATCCTCCCACAGATGACTTGGTTCAAAACACAGACAAAAGGCTGGTTACTGTTTATCACACTGACTGCTAAAAGTACATTGAGTGGAAATTAATCCCATAGGAACTTCACAAAAGTGAGCTATGTGAATCAATACACCAGTGTGTATTTTCTACCCCTTTTTTGTGTTTTTGGCCTGCCTGAGTGAACTGAAGCTTATCCGAGCTGGTTGTTGGGGGATGGCATGAAAGTGGTCAGTCACAAGGTACTCCATCTATGAACACATTCACTTGTATATCTCCATCCATTTATCCATCCGTCCATCAATTTTCTAATCCGCTTACCCCGCAAGGTTCGCTGGCGTGCTGGAGCCTATCCCAGGTGTCTTGGGGCAGTAGGCGGGGTACTTGTTGCCAGCCAATTGCAGGGAACACAGACAATCATTTGCACAATCACACCCAAGGACAAATTACAGTGTTTAATTAACCTACGGTGCATGTTTTTGAAATGTGGGAGTAAAGTGGAGTACCCAGATAAAACCCACGCAGGCACAGGGAGAACGTGCAAACTTCACACAAGAAGGCCGGACCTTGCACCTCTGAAGTGTGAGGCGGACGTGCTCACGAGTCGACTACCGCGCCACCACTGCATATATCCACATACCTTATTTGGGTCTCGAGCTGAAAAAGTTAGGGTAACCCTGCACTGACTGCAATGAGACAGCGATGATTCAATCAACCAGTGAGAAGGGAAAAAAAAGTGGTACCGATACTTACAATCAGTATAGAATCAGCTGTGATTGAAGAACTAAACACTGACTTCAATGAGACAGCAATGATTTAATCAACCAGTGAGAAGGGGGAAAAAAAGTGGTACCTATACTTACGATCAGTATAGAATCAGCTGTGATTGAAGAACTAAACATGGATAGGACTAAATGGAACACTCCAAAAATGGTTCAGGTCTTTACTTGGAGGAAAGTCGTTTTCGGAGTTAATTTGTGACCATTGGAAGTTTTGAATCTGATCCAATGGCAATGATCTGTGGGGTTCCGCAAGGGTCTGTCCTTGGATCCCTTTTGTTCAGTCTGTATATGCTACACTTGAGTCAAATATTTCATGATGCCAATGAGTGACGGGTATTATGGCAATCAATGTAAAGATACACACGGGTTTCACACTGACAATCTGTTTGGTGTCTGAGGAGTGTCAATAAATGAGATGTCTTTGCATCCGGTCAACAAGCGCAGAGCTTCAAAGCCTGAGCTGGCTTTAAAGTGATGACTGATGCAAGCTGCGAGCTGCCATCTCAAAGTCAAACGATCCCATCATTTTTTTTCACACATGGCAATTAGTCAGCCATGAGTTCCACCCCGTCAGTCAAGAAATCGCCTGCTGTCTCCCGTCAAACCTTCACCCACCTACCCTCGTGCTTGACAGCGATATGTCAATAGTACAATTAGCCAGGTGCGTGTGTGTTAAAGATTAGATCAGTGAATGAAAGGGATTATGTTATTGAAAGATAGTAGAGAAAAGGGAAGGGGAGGACTGATATATTTTTTCTCCACAATCCCAGCAGGACAATTGCATCTTTAGAGCTATAAAAAAAACATTACATTTGGAAGGGATGGTAGATACAAATGTTTATTTAACTCCCCCTTGAACAAACATTACAGCAGAGCATTAATTAGGCAGCCCAGTGTTGCTTTGCAACTTGTTCCAGCTGTAAAACACTAATGTTGTGAAACATCCCGACTGCATCGGAGCTGTCGGGGAAATAAACCACCACCGTGTGTTTCCCTGCCAAACAAACCATGAGTAATGCGGCGGCTCAATGAAATGCTGAGCTCATTTTCTGACTCAGGCCAGTGACAAGCATGGAGTGATGTCATCGTTGCTCCTTTTATTCTGTTTGGCATCTAGAAGGGAAAAAAATACGGATGTTTATGAACAATGCAGGCAATCTGAAGGGATGAATAAAGTCGACAAATAAAATGTTAATATCTCAGCGAATAAATGCAAACCAGATTAAACATAGGATGTATGTACAGCATAGAAAGACACACATTAACATTTATACAACAGTATGTTGTTCATTAGTTGTGGCTCAGTACAGCGACACAATTATGAGCTAAGGTGCAATCCATTTGTTTACTCAGATGTCAAAGTTGGGGGTGGGGAATGGAATTTAAAAACACAAATTAGCATTATGTGCGGACATTATTCCTCTTTCATGGCATTTACTTACTTTAAAAAGGAAAGAAAAAAAAACACATTACTTGCCTGGGCCTCTGTAAATGTTGATGGGTCACTGGAGCTTTATTTTCATCCGTCCATCCATTTTCCATTCCGCTTATCCTCACAAGGGTCACGGGGGATGCTGGAGCCTATCCCAGCTGTCTTCGGGCAGTAGGCGGGGGACACCCTGAACCAGTTGCCACCCAATTGCAGGGCAGCTTTATTTTCATTTGAATAAAACATACAATTGAGGACATCTTGATATGAAAAGATGGTCCACCTTCCTTTGTTCATCCATGGTATGGCATTGAGATCCAGGGAACATCGACTGTAAAAGCAGGTCATTGGTTACTTTGAGGAGGCGTGCTTTGACCGACTCGATTGATGCATTCCAGGAAAGTGGGAGCTCGGAGTTTTCCAACCTCCACTCAGGAAAAGTGCAGTTCAACGCCACTCAAACTGGGAGGTCTAAGTCATGAAGTCGAATGAATAAATAAATAAAGAAATTAATCAACGCCAACTTATGCGGGCTGCTTCAATCTGACGTCACTCGACAATGGCGACCCGCAGAGAAAGAGAATGTGAATGGTAAAATATAATTTACAAGATTACAAAAAAATGGATGTATCTATTTATTATTATATTAAGTTTGTCATTCAACATAACTTCACAAAACACGTGATATGTACGGACTGCGTGGAGATTTGCCTCTATCTCTCTGCTTGAACTTATTTGGTGAAATGTATGAAATACACATAAGATAATTTATTGCTTTTTTTTATGTAAATAAATCCATTTATGCAAGAAGATTTGATTGAGCTCAAAACGCGTTTTGATTGACCAATACAAACTATACATTGAAAACTGCTATTTTGGCTTTTCACATTCACCTGGAAAGCTTTGAGATTGCGACTGATCCAACCTGAGTGGGATAACTCAGCCTTCCTACTTTCTTGAATCTGTCATAAAACTAGACTAGACGCATGTTGTGCTGTAGATGCAAGTCTAGCAAATGACAGAACTAACAAAAATAACTCATGCTGACTATATCAGCATCCAAACTAAATGTAAGTGTACAGTGCAAAAAGGGTTATCTGCAAACTCTCTCACTTCCAGATGAAATTCTCCCACACTCAAACTTAAATGCATCTAAATGATTATTTTTCCACTTGAATGCAGTAAAGGTCCCCGGGCATTTTCAAAGCTGCATAAACTCTGAAGTGCGCATTGATTTATATGTACGTTATTGGATTTGACATTTTCAACATTTGACACGGCCTCTGCAAACGCTTGCGCATCAAGTGGCGACACTTGTCCTCAATAAGTGAACACTATGCTTTATTGGGTTAACGCCAGGCCACTGAATCGGCCATTGAATCCTTCACTTCACTATTTAACTGACCTGTGAAGTGCCCTTCTATCAGTTTTTTAGATCAATGGAGAGACTTTCAGTGTACCTCTGGATTTTACTGTATGTGAATAGACAGTGAAGCATCCAATTGAATATCACATTCCAAAAAAAAAAAATCAAACTAAACTTGACTTGGTGTTTTCATGCGATGTGGCATGAAAAAAACATTGAGAGATCATTTGACGGAGTTTCTAAAGCATGAACTCTACAGGTGTGTTTTTCTCTTTCTATAACCTTTTTCAACAGATGAACACAACACAAATAAAATGCCACTGCAAACAACTGACTCTCCTGTTCCCACTCCATTATGTCAGGCATCTTCAAAGGGCGTGTATATTTATTTTAGCTCTGTTTTATTATACAGTGCAGTGATCTCAGTAACTTCTATTTATGAGTCAAGTGTATTCAAATGTTACTAAAAAGGATTACCTGTGCTGTGCAGTTTAATGACGGTGAGAATCCAGGAATAAATATTTATGGGGTTGACAATAATAATAATACAATTCTTGTCAAAATGCCATGTCTTTAATCCATCCATCCACTTTCTAATCCGTTTATCCTCACAAGTGTCACGGGCGTGCCGGAGCCTATCCCAGCTGTCTTTGAGGAGTAGACGGGATACACCCTGAACTGGTTGCCAGCCAATAGCAGGGCGCACATAGATGAACAACCACCCGCGCTCACGCTCACATCGAAGTACAATTTAAAGTCTTCTTGGAATGTGGGAGGAAATCAGAGTACCCAGAGAAAACCCACGCAGGCACGGGGAGAACATGCAAACTCCACACAGGAAGGCCGGAGTCGGAATCGAACCCTGCACCTTTGCGCCATGAGACCGACATGCCAACTAGTTGACCACCGTGCCGCTGTCTTCCAATCTGTTTTATTCCACTCTCAAGATGTCATGGAAAGAGAAATTCGACATTATCTCATCAAACTAATCAGAAGTGATGTTTAAAAAAAAGATGAAAACATCCCTCCGAGGCCTCACTGCCGAATAGCCAATTCATGCTTTATTTTTTGAGCAGGCAATGCAGCCAAAGCCGAAACAGGACCAGTTCGCAGCGCTATCCAATTCAGACCGAGGTAATGAAGCTCAAAACTGATCCAGTTCGGTTCATGGCTTCAAGTGACCCTGAGCATCATGTGCTGTTGCTGCTTAATGGCAGATTCAAGCCCTACGTTGGGATTTTAGTTTCAGATCAGGTCCTGAGTGAATCATCGGGGATGATAGGGACACGCCGAGCAGACGTCTGTAAAAGCTAAAAAGGCTGGAGGCAAAGGGGCTATCGCTTTTCCATTGCGAGCTCGCGCATACTAAACATCTGCAAAGCTTTCCGAAGCATAACGCGCTGACGGGAGCGCCCTTCTTGTGGGCCGCCTATTACCGCTGGCTGCGCTGATCGAGATTAGATCACGGCTGACTTTGAAGAGAGGGCGCTGGAGGTATTGATGATAGAGATGATGGCACTGACATGCAGTTACTGTGAGTGACAGTACACAAGAAGATTAACAAGTCTGTGGATGTTGATAGGAATTCAGAAAAGTTCCGCTGGTGCTACTGTGAAATGTGTTCGGTGAAACCGTTGTGGGGCACTACTAGTTGTCCTCCTCGTCGTTCAAGTTAACCGCAATATAGTAACGTTGTAGAAAACAAAACCTGATTATATTCATGATAAGCTGTCCACTGTAGTAACCACTGTCCCTGAAAGGGTTAAACACTTCAAGCCGATAAGTTATATGGTTATAGAGACATCGAGGAATGGGCTTCTTGTGCTAACCAGAAAATCCACGCCACTCTCATAATCCTCATTCGTGCCTAAGTTTTTTTTTTTTTTTAATGCGCCTGGACTCTGCATCTACATGGATTCTGTCGTTCAGACTTCTGACACAGCCTCCGCGTATAAGCTGAGGATAAAAGGCGGAAGCGCTAATGCTGCGTGATTCTCTGACAGCTGAGACTGGCTTCAAATCGTGGAAACATGAATTTTTGGATTTTGGCCCCGCCGTAAGGTAAGAGTGGGGTTACATCACAACCACTCTCGCACTGAATTTGAGTGCTGCGGCACGGTACTACAGCGTGATTTTCTGATAAAAATGTCTAGGGAAGTTGTCAACATGGCTGTGGGCAACACTTGTGTTTGGCGATGTGTCAACTGCATGCACCACATGCAAGGATCTGCACTGAAGTGTAATTTGGCGGCTTGGTGATGCCTTTCTGCCTCCGTGAGTGAAATGTCCGGCCCAATCCCGAATCCCCTGTACAGGGTGGACCAATTCATTGACTTCTTTTCTTACTCCCGCCAACCTCTTCGCCAGACCTTTTAGTACAGGGGTGCCCAAACTTTTTGGACCGAAGATCTACTTTTCGTTCAACCAACCTCCCCGGATCGCCCCTTACCGCGCGCACGCACGCACACGCGCGCATGCGCAAGCACGCGCACCATGAAGCCAAACACGGAACCAAGCGATGCACTTTTGCAGCCTGTTGACTATCGTAGCTCACACGTACCGTTTTAAAGTGCTTCCCTCAGCCCTCTAGATTCCTATTCTTTGCCCGTGCCCTCGGTGAATTGTACACGAAGCAAACTCTGAATGAGAATAATGACGATCAAAGATATAGCGCAACAGCTCTGATCACAAGCTGCAATTGCAGACTGCTGAGCGCAAACAACTTCCGCTGACGTAATCACGCGCCACCGTAGGTTAAAGATTTATATGCTTTATTTAAAAAAAAATAAAAATAAAAATTATATGCTTTATTTTATTTTATTTTAAAAATATTTCTTTGGGAAAATGAGAGTGATAGGATGATTAGGGTGCAGTGTGCATTAACACAAAAATATATGACGAACATTCTACAAAGACACACAATTTTTTTTTTTCTCCTATATGCCTTTCGGATCTAATTGGGACGAGTCCTAGATCTACCGGTAGATCAGGATCGACGTAATGGGCACCCCTGTTTTAGTAAGACACCTGTGAACTGTTGGAAATAACTGATGACATGCAATGCAGAATGATGGTTCCAAACAAACAGGAGAATTACAGTATGTGCCTGATAGGCAAAGCTCTTCATATCTGCAACACAGTTGACTTTGCAATGTATCTAGTTCTTTATCTTCTTCATTTTGACTTTCTGTTGCTTTAGCCCAGGGGTGTCAAACCCATTTTTGTCACGGGCCACGTTTTAGTTACCATTTCCCTTGGTGCGCCATTATGACTGAAACCATATAAAGAAGTCAAGAATAATTATTCAACTGTTATTTGAGTTACTGTAATGAGGGGTTTGACAACAAGAAAATGCTTTCTTATTTATTATGTATGAGAATATGAATTTTGGTATTGATTTTAGCGAGCATCATGTAAGTCGATTTGGTTTCGCGGGCCACATAAAATGATGTGGCAGGCCACATCTGGCACCCGGGCCTTTAGTTTGACACCTGTCCTTTAGCCGTCTTTAACTGAGCAGCCAGGATGGTGCCATCCACCATTTCGGCTCTTTTGCTACCTTGCCCAGCAACAGTTTCTATTTACAGTTCCATGATCATCATCCTTCAACTATTGCTACGCTTCTGTGGAGGGATCACAAACACGACAAAGAAGAAAAACACACCTGTGTCGCTCATGTGTGATGTCAGAACCAACTTCCAGGTTACGTGTGATTTTTGAGCCCTATTTTTATTTGAGGTGTAAATATTGGCTTTGTTCCTAAATTGCCTCCTGAATACTTTCACTGAAAATGAAAATGCCGATTAAATGGAGGCCTTTTGCTGAGAAGATATTTGGAATATTTTGATGGGCAAAGGGTTTGTTTTCTGTGTGTTCCATTGTGTGTTCAAAAAGTACTTTTGTTTAAGCACACTGTAGCTCCCTGAGAAGAGAATACAAACAGGGACGACTATTGATTCATTGTGGCCCGTGGGCACAATTCATGAATTATTGATAGGATCTCCTTCCTTGTGTCTATTTGCATCTTACTTTAATGAGATCTTTGCACTCCCAGTCAGGTACTTTCATAATGTTTCACTCTCTTCCTATTCCATTTTTGGTGATGTAGTTACATCTTATTAGCTTCCAATACTCATATAGGACATTTTGGGCCCACATTACTGATCTATAATTTACCTGGAGGAATGGTGAGAGAGGTTAGATGATGAATCACCCAAGGCTACAGAGATGAAAAGAAGCCCCCCGCCGGGCTTACAGCTCAAACCACAATCATGCCTCGCTTAAATGTGCAAAGATTAATAGTTTGCTGCAGCTCACATGGCTCCCACCTTAGGGAACTATTTGCAAAAAGAATCTCTCACCACACTTTCCTAGATTATCTCCTGGAGCATCAACACAGAGCCCAACTTATTCACTTTTGAGGCACTATCCGCACTATCTCCAGGGGAAGATGATGGGGCCTGTGTACCCACCTGCCTGCCTCCCCAGAGACACATTAAAAGAGCTCAGAGTTTAAATCGTCTTCCTGGAGATCACTCAGAACTCCCTGTCGATGCCTGTGAAGCTTCACACAGATCCTGAGCGCCGCCAGGCTTCCCCCCCCCCCTTCTCACCCCCCCAAATACAGCCGGTGAACCGATGGTTGCACTGAGGTCTAAGAATAGCGAGAGAAACCGAGAGACTGAGACGCGGAGGGGAAAAGAAACATGCATCCTTCAGAGCGAATAAATCCTCTTAAGCCATTGAAAGGTAAAAGAAAAGAAAGCCACTTAAATAAGCGTATGGAAGTGGAAAGTCAAGTACAGTGCTCAACACACACACAACAGCCTCTTGGAAACGTAAGCTTTTTTTTCCTCCCCATTTGTCAGCGAGCACAACAATCCATCCATCTATACTGCTCTCGTGTTCGGGGTCAGTGGTGGGCTGAAGCATATTCCAGCTGACTTCAGGCGAAAGGCCGACTGCAACCTCGACTGGTGTTCAGTCAGTCTCAGGACACGTGTAGTGACAGATGATGTTTCACACTCATATTGACATTGCCACTGCGGGGGGAGTGGACCCACGCTGCTTACGCTGAAGTCAGGCGAGTGTACCACTATACTATCAATGAGGGTACAAAATTTTCAGGTTTTAAATTTGTGATTATAATAAGAATGATGATGCAATTGTTTTCTTAGCCTTGTCTGTTTTTGAGCCATTTATCTATGAAATGGTCGTAGCCGTACATTCTTCAATGGGGTGGCAAGGGTGACACAACCCCACAGTGAGGGGTGTACATGCATGTGTCATTTTATACCATCCACAGTCAGGATTTTCATCCGTCCATCCAACCATCCATTTTACGATCCGCTTATCCTCACAAGGGCATGCTGGAGTCTATCCCAACGGTATTCGGACAGTTAACTGAGGACACCCTGAACTGGTTACCAGCCAATCGCAGGGCACACACAGACGAACAAGCATCCATGCTCACAGTCACATCAAGGAACAATTTAGAGTGTTCAAGCAGCCTGCCACGCATGTTTTTGGAATGTGGGAGGAAACCAGAGTACCCGGAGAAAACCCACGCAGGCACGGGCAGAACATGCAAACTCCACACAGGGAGGTCGGAACCTGAATCGAACCCTGCACCTCTGCACTGTGAGGTCGACGCGCTAACCACTGGAAGTCAGGGTTTCATGAAATAAAATTAACACACATATCTGGAACAATTCCCATTACAATCATAATCAAATTGGAATAAGTCTAAGTAAAAAGATTTTTTTTTTTCTGTGCTGAAAGAAACTGAAGAAAGCTGTGAAAAAAAATGGGGGAGCGATTGGTCCACAAAAAAGACTCAAGACCTGCAAAAATTTATGAAAAGACTTTAGAACACAGCCTGGTAGACAGCAGGTTCTTAGAGGCTAATCTGAAGCACCAGGACAATTCTTGGTGGGTCTGACTTTTTTTACAGGCTACTTGGGCCGCTATTCCATGTACACGTTCTGGGTAAACAGTTTTTCACACTTTATCTCGCTGACCGACAGCCACTCAGTATGCTTGGTCACGACTTGGATAAGTCCATCACAATCTGCTCGCGAGAATTTAGTGGTTCCCATGTCCCCATTGGTTGATTGCACAGCCACAGGAGAGGAACGGACATAAGACCCTCATTGTACCAGAAAAAGAGCAAGGGTGGATCAGAAAAAGAAAGCATAATTTTAAAAAAATAAATACTGTGTTGGTTTTGACATTTTTGATGTGCTTGACTTCCCATTTACTTCTTTCTTTTGCCACCGAGCCTTGCATTTTGTTTTGTTTTGTTTTTTAGAGGGATGTTCGGTAAAGTGTTCCACGTCTCCCTTTTCTTCGGAACCACAAAAGCTAGAAGCTGACGCGGCCGAATAATCCAAACTTGTTTGTCAATTATCACAGAACGCTACAGATGCGCCTTACGGAAAAGTAACAAGTAGACTATATGCAATATCAAGTCATCTGAGGTGCAAAACAAAGCAAAATAAAAACTGCAAACCACAGCCCAATATCAAATGTTTGCAAATATTTTGTTACAGTAAGACCTGCATTACAAAAATAAAGCACATCATGATATTTAGATGTAGATATGACAAGCCATCTGTTACATTTTGAAGCACCGTACACATTCATTTTCTCATCTTCTCATACTTCTACAATTATACAACGGCCGCGATCTTTTGAGTGCATTCAATTGCAACTTGGAGTTTTGATTGAATTCAAGATGAATATCGACGTTAGAGGGAATGGTAAGCTATTTTTGACTGATACACCAACAAGAGTCAAATTACACATCTTCGTCGAATTGTTTTGAACGATATTGGGCTGGTCTGAACCATTAAACTCCAGAGCTGAAAATGAGTCCCACTCTCACCCCTGATGGACAGATGGCATATTGTAAAGCCCTTTTCTTCCTTCTGCACTGACGACGTGATACATCTGCTCCAACTGTGCATCCCTACGCTAATGCTGCATTCCAGGCCTTGATGAGTAACGTGCAAGTGAAACAGCAGACACTGCTTTTGTTCCGTATCCGTACCAATTGTAATTTAATACAGAGTGGAGAAAAGCGTTTATTGCAAATCATCTGCTAAGCTGTTATGGCTCGGTTATAATGGGAATTTATTAGCCGTAATCACAGCCCAATATAAAATGTTTGCAAATTTTTTTTTTTACAGTAAGACCTACATTTAAAAAAATAAAGCACGTCATGATATTTAGATGTAGATATGACGAGCCATCGGTTACATTTTGAAGCACCGTACAAATTCATTTTCCATCTTCTCATACTTCTACAATTATACAACGACCGCGATCTTTTGAGTGCATTCAATTGCAACTTGGAGTTTTGATCGAATTCAAGATGAATATCGACGTTAGAGGGAATGGTAAGCTATTTTTGACTGATACACGAACAAGAGTCAAATTACACATCTTCGTCGAATTGTTTTGAACGATATTGGGCTGGTCTGAACCATTAAACTCCAGAGCTGAAAATGAGTCCCACTCTCACCCCTGATGGACAGATGGCATATTGTAAAGCCCTTTTCTTCCTTCTGCACTGACGACGTGATACATCTGCTCCAACTGTGCATCCCTACGCTAATGCTGCATTCCAGACCTTGATGAGTAACGTGCAAGTGAAACAGCAGACACTGCTTTTGTTGCGTATCCGTACCAATTGTAATTTAATACAGAGTGGAGAAAAGCGTTTATTGCAAATCATCTGCTAAGCTGTTATGGCTCAGTTATAATGGGAATTTATTAGCCCTAAACATTGTTTTGCTTTGAAACACTAATGACGATCGTTGCACGCTGTTGAAGCAGAGTGCCTTTGGCACTCCATGCCAGCTGCGGAAATGAATGATGATTCGGAGTAGGTAGCCCATGCCCCAAAAATTAAATAAATCAGAATGATTGCAATCAGATCAATCGGGAGCATGCACTGTGGTGCTGGTTTAGGTTCAGGCTATTCACATTCCAGCCATCGTTGAATTGGATTTGCTAAATATGTCCCTCAAAAGGAGAGCTGTTTTTGCCATGATAAAAGAAAATCAATCAAATGAGCCCAGCCATGCTAGGTGCTTCTCCTTTTCACATGGGAAAAAAAAAAAAAAAAACCCTTCAAAACAAGTTCCCTTCCAGAATGAAAAGAAAGCAGTATGGTGTGCACTTGCGCGTTCGACTTTAGCTCATTGAAATTGATTTGTTTCGGACTTTTGCTCATCTCAAGACACGTTTGTGTCACCAGCTCTGTAGACTACACAGAGACAAAAAGGGAGAGCAGAATGTTTGTGCGAAAGGGACTGCCAGAATGCCAGATCGGTGTATAAATTTACAAGCTAGAAGGCATTTTATTGGTGTTGACAGGTTCTGTCTAAACAAGCAAGATATCATTTTGCACAAAGAGGATTACGATTACGAAGCACTTCAACAGCATTCTGCTGAAAGGCCTGTAAAAAAAAATATGATTTCAACCTTATGCTCTGTTGACGTTATGTCAACTGTTGCTGAAATATTCCCAACCTCAAGGTACAACCTTTGGCTCACAGCAGCTTTTGTAAGCAATGCAAGTCTTTGTTGGTTGTTGACCTTTTAATACCTTAGTGGGGCACCCATTTAACCTTTAATAGCACAAAACGGCATTATGCAAAGCTTCTGCTTTAGACGAACATGGAACATGGAAAAAAAATTTCGATGAAACAAATTGTGTTTAGCATCCTGTTTGCACCTGAAGTGTTGAGCTTCCACTATGTTCCACTTGTATGATTAAGATGCAGGGTTCTATTTTCATGAACAACCTATAGTCAGTGTGCCGCATGGCATTTTTTCTGCACGGAGGCGGGTTAGACCCGATGTGGGTAATTTTGCAGACGAGCACAGGTAAGGGCTGCGCCGCGGTGGGAGTGGTGACAGGCAACTTGAATCATGATAAATCAAAGCGGCTCCTTTCGTTCTGTTTGAACACCGTATGGCACGCTAGTCTTGCGCTAGTCTCATAAGGCGAAGCACATCTGTGCACAATGAAGTGCCCCCCCCACACCCAATTGCTCAGGTGATCTACCCCCATAGCTGTGCCGGCCAGTGGGATGATTTAAAACAAATATAATGATGGTGATGATGATCATAATAATCTCAACAATAGCCAATATAATTATGTATTAATAGTAAAGCATTTAATGAATAGATTCATTAGTTCAGGGGGTTTGATGCCCGCTGTTCACATATTTATGAATGAAATACTGACTGCCACCATACATGACCACAGAACTCAGAATCTGTCTGTCTGCCTTTACCCCCGATCAAATTTACCAAAATCCTATTAGACTGACTGCGCCAATATTGAGTCATTCTTGTGTGGTTGTAATTTACCAGATTGTCACTCTGTCAGAAAATGCTGGAAAATCTGGCTTGTTGCAAATCAGCCTGCCTTGTTCGAACAAAACAATCAACTTAAAAAAATCTCTATAAGCCAGCATTTTTGTCCCGCAACAGATGCGCTGGCAATGCTAATGGGGCATTTAAATGGCTCATTTGTCGGGCAATGTTTTCACATTTCAAACATCTGATTGATTCCCCTCTGACGATACAGGTAGGTGTGAATGTGCATGGCTACCTGTTTCTATTTTGCCCCATGACTGACCGATGGACTGACAGTCCAGAGAATAGTCTGTCGACTTGCCCAAGGTCAGCTAGGACGTATTCCAACTTCCGCAAGCTTGGCGGAAGAAAATGGCTTGACCGATAAATGTTCATCAGATCCAACTGATCACAAATTGAAAAGATCAAATGAAACAATGCATCTCCAATGAAAACTGAAAGGTGGCACAGAGTTGCCATTTACAGTCATTTTGATACTGACAGCTGTTTCAGAATGGAAGTAGCTGATTGCCAAGGTCAGAGGATAAAAGGCCACCCACCAACTTCCCCCCTGCATGTCTTAACGGCCTTTCTTTGCAACATAGTTGAGAGAAAGGAAAGCACTGTAGGTGAGCTATCAAGTGACAGGTGCCCTTGTTGTGCCTTTCGCTCACACTGTGAACAAGCAACTCAGTTGTCAGCCTTATAAAACATGAAAGAACTTGACATGTGTCCAGAATGTGTACAACAGAGAGTACAATTTCCGCCTTAAGCTGACAAGGACATAGGCATGCAAGTACAGCTTCACATATCAACACAAAAATACATTTCCATCCTACAGGAAGGACGGTATTGGCATATGGGCTATATTGTTGGGGATGTATTATATAGTTTTATGGCTATAAACACAGGTGGCTTATTATTATTTCTTTAGTTGACACATGTATGTGTTTTTCAAATCTGACCTGGGCCCGTTTTGTATGCAGTCCTACATTGTAAATAAATGCGACGTTTTGAAATGCGGCTTCGGTCTGAATGGCAATGACGCATTCCCTCATCACAGACTCACAGTCACCATAAATATGCACTGGAGAAGGCGAAACAGAACTCTAACGTGGTTGCTCAGAGAGATGGGACCAGGAAAGGCGTTGACAAATGGCTCGAGAGCCTGAAATTTGTGCTGTAAAGCCCCTCACACCACAATCCCACCACTCCTGGCTCCAACTCACATTCACACACACAGCTCTGAACAGAGTCAGCAGCTACTCCAAAATCCATTCATCCATCCATCCATTTCCTGAACCGCTTCATCCTCACAAGAGTCTTAGGTGTGCCAGAGCCTATCCCAACTGTCTTTGGGCAGTAGGCGGGAGACAAGCTGAATTCGTTGCCAGCCAATCGCAGGGCACACATAGACAAGTGACTATTCGCACTCACAATCACAACAAAGGACCATTAAGTGTTCCATGAACCTGCCATGCATGATTTTGAAATGTGGGAGGGAACCGGAGTACCCGGAGAAAACCCACACAGGCACAGGGAGAACATGCAAACGCTACACAGGAAGGCCGGAGCCGGAATCAAATCCTGCACCTCTGCACTGGGAGGTGGACGTACTAACCAGGCGACCATCATGCCACCCAACTCCAAAATCATTTTTAGAAAATTATATTCTTGTTGTCATTCTTCTATAAAAATGTAGGTGCCCTATAACTAGCGACTAGTTCTGCATTTCGCCTGAGGTCAGCTGAGATGGGTTCCAGCTCACTGTGTCCCTGAACAGGATCAGCGGAGATGGAAAATGTATGGGTGACGAGCAAAAAAATAAATAAATAAGATTTGAGCGTCAGGACCTGCCGTGCTAATGTACAGCCTATATGAGACAGCATACAGGGAGCAGTCAGTCATTTTTGCACAGCCTCTGCGCTGCCAAAGAGGATCAATAAGCTGCTTTGGCTTCAATTGCATGACAGACAGTGTCGCTTCTTGAAAGAGACTATGAGAAAGGGGTGTAAGCAGAATTGTGCTGCTATCAAAGGATGATTGCTTGTTTGATAACCGGCTTGGTGACAAACTGCTTGTAATCTTTCCATTTACTTTGACTGATGTCACGGTTTGTTGCTGTGTCGTTCGCGGAGCATCTATTATGCAAACTGTTTACTGCAGAGAGCCGAATACACTGAGCTCCATCGAACTGAACAAAGTTGACAGAAGGTTAAATTAAACAGAGTTGATCTCCTGGCTGTTCGAAGCTGACGTTGGCACGTGAGCTTGGTAAACTGGATTGATCTGAATCGCCCTTCTGTCACTAAATCGTCAGTTCCCCTTTTCAATTATTCATTCTCGTTTTTGCCCTCCATCTGCCACATATCGCAGCGTAAACTCTCCCTGACCTTTTTTTGCTGCACATTTCATTCTGGCAATGCATTATTTATGCCAGTGCCACCGCATCAATGTTATTGTTTACATTTGGCAGTGAAATCATGCCGGCTGCCAATGAGCTGGGGCTAACGGTTCATGTGTTCTCCTATAACTCACGTTGTAGCGGCATATGAAGGGGACAAGGCAGCAAATGTTGGGAGACTCTCGCTCAGATGCAACAACAGCGCACTTACATGCCGCCGGAGGGGGAAGTCAACCGCCTGCACTGAGACGTGCAACATGACAACATCAACAAGGACTAAATACGTATGTCGTATACAACAGCAGATGTTTCTTTCATATGTTCAATGGCTGTCTGGCTGAGTGGTGATGAAGCTGCCTCGTGTGGACCTGCGAACGCACTCAATTCTGCAGTTCATCAGAATAGCGTTCCTTAATAGTAGGAGAAGTGTTCTGGTGAATTTCTTTTTAGAATAAATACTGTTTGGACAGGTTTCCTCAATTAAACCTAACTGCAGTGAAGTTGGGACATTGTGTCAAAGATAAGAATCATTTTCTAAAAACAAAGTTTAACTGAGAATTTTAGGGCTGAAATATGTTCCCAAAAGAAAAAGCAAGACGAAGAAAGTTGAAGAATGCTCATCAAACACATTTGGAGAATCCGTTGCAGCCATTTAATTCAATTCAAAGTTGTTGACAATTTGCTGAAAACAAAGTTTATCATTTGAACAATATCTTGTCTTTGTATTCTAGTCAATTACGTGTGGGTAGAACATGATTTGCAAATTATTATATTTTGTTTTTATCTATGATGAACACAACATCCCAATTTCATTGAAATTGTTTTTTTTATTTATTTATTTTTTAATAAAAGGATGACACACAATTGGATAACACTGACGGTAATACAAAAGCTGCACCAAAAGAAAACCTGAAAGGCAAAGCAGAAAGGCGTGCTTTTCATTCGTATTATAATTGAGCTTCCTAGAATGATTTTCTATTGTCTCTTACATTGTTCATAGAATCTGTCAATTCAAAAATTAATGACTGTATTACAATCACTAGAATATTTCGTAAAGTAACAATCATACAGTGTGACACTGTCATTCTATAGTTTTAAAAAAAACAAATTGAAATTGGCCAATTTTGAATGAAATGACTCAAGAAAGTGACAAAAGACTACAAAATTATTTCATTGTCTTTTAGACCAAGAAAATGATTCACAGCTTTCATCTTGGGGTAATTTAGTAGATTAGTGTCCGCTAACTGTGTATTTTGGATTTAACGTTTCTTGTAGACCGTTCGAATCATTCTGAAAGGAAAGCCTCGCTCTGAAGCTTTTATTAAAACCAATATATATGTCACGCTAATAAGCTTCAACCTCATACTTGACACTTGCTCTCATAAATATGAATATACTGTGGTAACGGTGTTAAACCTACTACCAATTTGAATGAAGCGATCACTCCTTTAGTTAATTTAGCATTAAGAAAACAAAGCAATATTCCCAGCGGCTATCCTCACATAATGGCTTGCTTGTTATTTACAAGAGCTGCTTTCAATGCAGCATAGCTCAAGGGAACTTGAGAAATCAATGAGCCGCTTGGGAGGGCGGCTCCCCGCATGTGTGTATTCTAACGGGTCTTCCGGGCAGGATCTAAAGGTTCTATCACAACGCACAAAAACATCCCCCACCTCAAAAAAAAACCCATCTCCTCAGGGACCGTCAGTTTTATTCATAACCGTCTGTTTGTTTGCTTCAGCCCGTGGTGGCTGAGCGGTTATGGGCCTGTCACTTTTAATATTTGGAAAATAAACGATGAGTGTTGCATTGTGCGAAAGCGGTTGTGGTGTCACATAGCATGCTGCAGAAATGAAAGAGCTCAGTAAACAAACAACTTTAGGTTAAAAATAATAATAAATAACCAATACAGCGGTACCTCTACTTACGAAATTAATTGGTCCTGGAAGAAATTTCGGAACTAGAAAATGTTGTATGTAGAGACGCGTTTTCCATGTAAATGCCCTAATCCGTTCCAAGCCCCCACCCACCACCCCCAAAATTCAAACATAAATGTTTTATAAAGCATAAAAATGCGTCAAAATAAGGAACAAATACATGTTCCAATTAGATTATTGCCCAATAAATGAGAGTCGTGCATAATGTAAAAAACAAAGAAGAGAGTAAAGAATAAAAATGGTCATTTAACGTTTAACTGCATCCTCATCGTTTTGTTTTTTTTGCCTTCTTTAGTTTAGGTTCTCTCTCAGAAGTGGTTTTTGCCTGGTATTTTGAAAAGAACTGATCCAAGGACGTTTGCTTTTGTCGGCTTTTAACAATCCATCGAAAGTGTACAAGTCAAACATCAGCGTAGTGAGTGATCGCATGACTGGTGAACGCTTTTTCTGGGTGATTCACATTTACGTAAAACTATCGGAACGCCTCATGGCCCGAGGGGTGAATGACAAGGACGCTGCATAAACAAACACATATCAACCTATTTATCTATCTACACAAAGAGACACGTACGGTAGAAGTCCCTCTTAGCCAATGGGATGCCAGGATGATGCTCGGTAATAGCCAATGGCAGAGCAGCTACAAGTATGTTGCGATCAGGAAACTCAGAGCTGCGAGCGGTAGCCCATACTGTATTTTTACCTATCGTATCTTGGAATTTCTTTCGTAAAAAGAGACATTTTCCTGTTGAGGCGTTTCGTAACTTGAAAATTTCGTATGAAGAGACGTTCGTAAGTTGAGGTCCCACTGTATTCTGTACTGAGTGTGATTTGTTGGTTAGCGTTTTAAGTACAGGCTATATTTATGTTCTTTCATCCCATTGCAGCAAAATGATTGAGAATAACCCGTGTCAAAGGGTTTTTACTTCAGTCAGCAAGAGCAACACTCAATAGATGCAGACTCAAGGGGGTTCAACACGGAACCGGAAGAGATATTACAGTCAGTGAATCTGTCTGCATGAAAGCCACTGACCTTTTTGTTCTGAATATTTGTGTCCCAGTCTGGAAGACACACAAATTGGTCAGAATGAATCTGTGCTTATCCTCCTTAGAATAATGATATCACGCCTAGTAAATGAGAAGACTCAATTAGGTCTCATCGTTTCTTCACTCTCTATTTACAGTATATTAGCTTGGTTGTGATCAGAGTGTGTTTTAAGGGTCCATTAAATCCAGCAGTGTGAGGTAATGATATTAAATTTTAAAAAATCCATGCAGGGTTCTCCTTTTCTATTATTATAAAAGTTCTCTTAGAAATATTGACGGTGCATGATATAATACTACTGTATGAATATATTTTTTTTTTAATGAATAAACGAATCCCCTGAACACTGCAATGTGGCTTTTATCACAAAATTATGAGATTAGAATATTGGCTAATTTCCTTCAGGACAGACTGTCTCAAAGCCACTTAGCCTCCTTCTATTTGATTTCCACATCCTACTGTCTCTGGCGCCTGATTTGCACATCATGCCACACCGAACAAACAGAACCCCCACCCCCCTCCCACTCTCATCCCATTTCCTGCTTGGCAGCAATAATGAATCTTTTATGATTTCATAATACATCCAATTATTCCCCCCCTGTTAAAATCACAGTGCACCACCTGGAACCACTTTGGCTTCCCTTTATTCTCATCTACCTGCCTGGTTTGCCGGCATATTCTCGCCATTTATGTCAATCCAAATACCCACTCTGACAATGTCTGTAATGGATTGATGAATATTTTGCTTTCTTTTCAAAATGACGCAAATTTTGTTCAAACACTTGTAGCCATTGTTAAAATTGTCGATGCTAATTCTGCAAGTACACAGCGCAATGAGGATTCTGTTGCATGCTGGTGTGGGAGTCTATCGAGCAGCAATGACTTGGAAACAAGGAGAAAAATCTTCGGCATTTGCCCCATTTGGTAATGACTTTGTTATCAATGTTCCCATGGATTAAAGCTGCCTCTCAGAGAAGCTGCTTTACAATAAAACACACGTGTCAGCAGGAGGGGCCATCTTGCGAATGGAGACTGTAAAACATCTCCACAATGCTTATGCTGAATGGTCAATTCAGATTTATTGTGTGACAAAGAAATTGCATCTTAAAATATCACTTTATGCGCATTTAATACTATTAACCCTTTCATGCACCCTGTAACTTGATAACATGGTAAACTGTCCACTGTAGTAACCGCTGCTCCTGAAAGGATGAATAAACACGATACGTGATTACAACCATTCCGGGGGTGTTAAAATTACCTCTCCATGGTGTTGAATTAACACCAGCAGATTTGCAATGTAGGTGCTCTCATTGATGTGTGAACTTGCCCTACACTGATCAGCTCTGAAAATCCAACACACTATTGCTTGTCAGAGTTCCAAAACTTTGCTTTCAGTTTTTTTTCCAACACAAAATGTGCTTTTTTATCAGAGTCTCATCGAAACACTCGGGGGGGTTGTTGTTCCCGAATTTCCCGTGAAAGCTAATTCCAACAGCGTTTCATGAAATATCGCAGGTTTGTTTGTGGGGCACTTCATTATTGCAGAATGAAACTGTGCCTGCCCTAAAGCTGCTTGCTCCATAAAAATTTAGAAACTCCATCTTGTCTGGACAATTTATTGTACATGGATTACTTTGCTCCAATGCATCCTATTTGAGATTCTCCCAAGGCTTTGCTCACAATAATCACTCATTTCATCTTTGTTTTGCAATAAACCACGAGAGGCGAAAATGACCCTACAGCATTATGATCAACTCCCATTTGACACTTAACCTGCGCAGATTATGTCAAAGTGCCCTGAGAGAATGCCGTCTTTTCTTACGAGCTCTGACACTACAGATCAAACACTATCATCATAATACACCTACCTGCTTCCAATAACAAGGCTATTATCAAAGGAGTATTTATCTCCACCATCAATGGACCCATAGGGGGCTATTCACTGCACATATAGGCAACATTTTAATTAAACCGCAAAGTATCTGTTTGTTTAGATGTACCGGAGGGCTGGGTTGGCTGTGTATCTTGGCCTGAAACTAGAGGAGATTGAAGAGCAGAGAGGGAGCCTGAGCCACTAGGGAGTCATTTTTCACTGTGTCTGGCCAGATTACTTGTCAGATTACAAAACTCACCCATCAGACGCTCTGACAGGTGGTTGGCCTAGATACATCGAGATGGCACTCAGCTCAACGACAGCACACTGCTCACACAAACAAAAATACAGCCATACGATGGGAGAGTGTTGTATATAAAGAGGGACGATTAAAGTGCCAGTGTAATGTTGGTTAACTTCAGCATGAAAAATAAAACAGACCAACATGCCTACTCCGGAACACAGGTTCATGCCGTGTACAGATTCGACTTCAAAGTTTCTGAAACACTATTTGTGCCTCCAAGCTGAACGCAGCCAGGACGTGTCTATTATGTCGAAGTCTCTTATAGTACAAGTTCATTTTGGGGAAGCTTATTACATACTAATAACATAATAACATATGTTCAGTGAAACTGAAGTTTAAAACTAAATTCAAAAGGACTATCAGGATAGACTGGGCAGAACTAGTTGTTTCGTTCACCATGACCTAACCATGAACATGCGCAACAATACAGGAGAAGCACAAAAGAGTCATCTGGGATGCCAAAAATAAGAAAAGATTGCATCTTAACACAGTATTTCATCTTTGATAATGCACTGTAGCGTTTGTGGTAGGAACAACACAGGTGAGTGTGGTTCTTTGGAGCCAGAAGGTTGGGTTTTCACGAGGCAGAAATATCAAACTCATAGTTTGAATATCTGTGGCTGTGTGTGGGCGTGAGGATTTTCATCCAGGGACAGAATGTGCAGGAAAGTGGGGCTACAAAGTAAGGCTCTCATTGACTGAACCTGAGTTACTGGAGGCCCTTTTATCCAGGTGAGGCGAGAGCAGAAGACATGGTCAAAAAGGCAACAGGACAGAGAGACAGCGTTGACAAAGCAGGAGATTAAATCAGAAACAGGTGGGGTCGATACCAAGAGATCAATCCGAGAATCATGAACATGACAAAGAACAATGTGGAATGTGAGGGGTTGAGCTGCATGAACGCGACTGACATCATAGCTTTGTTGCAGATGAACAGCTGCTGGCTTCGTTGCAGGTACGCAGCAGCTGTGCAAATAGGAAGAAGAGTGGCTGTCAAGTGTTGTTATCTTAGGGAGCCAGTACAGAAACATAGGACAAACTGTGGTACGGCACAGGGAACCTGTTAAGTGCACAGTAATCTCCCACTATTCATCGGAGGTAGAGACCAATCCCCATCGCAAATAGTGGGGGAAAAAAGAACTAATTGATGCCCCCACCAAATGTTTATAATAGGCTATGTTGAAAGTAATATTAACCCTACCATGCACCCTGTAACCTGATAACATGATAAGCTGTCCACTGTAGTAACCGCTGTCCCTGAAAGGGTTAAATATACCACATTATTTAGCTCCTCTTCTTAGGACGAAAAAAAGAAGAATCTTTTAGCATCTTCGATCATTCCGGGAAGAGAGGAAAAATGTTATTCACTGAAGAGGATCCGATATGGGTTCCTGCAAGGAAAAACAAATCAACAGGAAGATGTGAATTACTGTTACACGCTATGAGTGTCCGCACTTAAATTCATATGGGAGATTGTTTTCTTCAAGTGCAACTGCTTTGGTTAGCGGCAAAGTCAAATGAACCACTCTGAATGAATGACTAACTCCAGTTCGAACTCCACAAAAAAACAACAACAAAAAAAATGTTTCAATGATCTACTGTACTATGATAAACTCACCACATTTGGGGCATTAATTACCAAAGATCTATTGCGTAATGATTACCATAATGGATGATGAAATCCCCATCTGGCGGAACAACTACTTCGGCTCGCCTCGCAAAATTCTAAATGAAACAAATAATGGATTCGGTTTGGCATTATTACTGTCGCCACCCCCCCCCCCAGCCCCCCAAAAAGACAATAGTGGACACTAATAACAACAAACAATTTCCACAGCATCAGCTCTCCTGTCACTCTGCCAAAGGAGGAATAGGTTCCTGCTCAACCTAATGAAGACATGCAGTGTAGAAAATAGACACAAAAGATGTAAAGGTCGACATGAATGCTTAACATAATACTATTTTCATGTCAAACAGGTTGACATTAAAACAAGTCCGTTTTTTTCTTTTTTGGACAATATTGATTGAACCCTTTCAGGGATGGCGATTACTAGAGTGGACAGTTTCTCATGTTCTCAGGTTGGAGGGCGCATGAAAAGGGTTTAAAAAAAGACAATAAAAAACAAAAATGTACTGATGTTTGTGTGACAACATGTCACTGGCTGTGTCAAAAAAGTAAAGTAAATATTGAACATTTAATATAGAACTTTTTGTACCACGGGAAAGCTTGTTTTATGTCATGCTATCCATCTTTCCATTTTCTTCACCCCATATACTGTTCAGAGTTACAGAGTGCTGGAGTCTATTCCAGCTGACTTCAGGCGAAAGGTCACCTGGACATGGTTAACTGCCAATCACAGGGCACATCGACAAACAACCATTCATACAGTCACGCCACCACTGAACGAAAACAGAATTCAGGCTGCCTGCAGGGAAGTCGGGTTTCACTTTCCGTTATGGCTGCATGTTGCATGTACGTGTCTCTCAAGCGGGCTATTTTTTTTTTGGTACGGTACACCGTTGTCTTTTGTAAAGTCCTTATCTACGGCATCGAATTGTAACAGAGGTGAAAAAGGAAGCACTAACATCATGACTGCAACTAGATGTATAGCATGATCCTCCCGCCCAGCGCAAACAAGGTAAATTTGGATAAACTTCTCAAATGGTTTCAAGCTTATATTTATTTACTTACAAAAAAAAAAATATGGACTCTACTCGGCATTTATAAGCGACAACAATTTTGTACTGTATGCCTTTGTTTTTAGGTCATGAACAATATTGTATGGTAGATGCAGGAAAAATATTGCAAAGAAATTCTTATTCAACCCCCGAAAACGGGTTGGCATAATCCACAAACACTTACAACTGCTGTTCATAACGTTTCCCTCAATTTAGCGCCAAGAGTCATTTGTCTGTCTGTGTTGGGGCAGTCCTTTATCAGAATTGAAAATAGGATGCCGAAATGAGAAAGCACTTCATGGCAGCGCTGCAGCATGAATAAGTGAAAAGGCACAAGAGTTTTATTTGCCTATAGATTAATTTAAAGTTCTCGGGAGACTGCCAGAGCACTTCGGGGTGGAGATGCAGTGTTTGTTGGCACTACTAATTTTCATGATGTCACTCAGAGACACCGAGATGAAGCACCCACTTTGGAACGTGACAAAAACTGGTGATCTTCGAGAAATATAAGAATGGCGGATGAAACATCAGAAGGGGAGAGACGGCACCGGCGTCTGAAAGCTTCTTAAATCGTTCAGTGGGTGCGTTGCAGGGACGTGAGACGGTCCACTGGCTGTGGCGGAATTCATAGCAGGCTCTGCCATTCATACTTGACAGCGCTTGCTTGGCAGAAGGCACATTGCTGTGACATCTGTATGAAACGCTAACGATAGGATGTCGGTTGCAACGCGAGGGATTTGTCACCGCCACGAGAAGACATTGTGCGACTGTGTGTCGCACCCGTAGCATGTCAGTGCGGCGGAGGTTGTTTGACGCTCGCTGTCAAAAATGGCACATGCCAGCATGTCGGGGTGTGTCAGTTTCTCTGTGCAAGGGGCTGTGGACAGGCCATTCCGTGTGCGATTGTGTGTGTTGACTGTGGTGGTGTGTGTCGAGAGTGAAATGTGAGCTCTTATCCACCGACCGCAGTGTGTCTTATTAAATTATTCAAATGAGTGTGACACTCCCGCTTCCATCGAGAAATGCAAGCAGAGGCTGTATTAATTAGCCGTTGAGGTGGGGGAGCTCAGGCAATGGATTCCTTTTAATATTTCCTCAGTGATTAAAAGGATATCCATCTCGTCAATTTGCACACACAAACACACCCCGTTTTTGTTTTATCATATTAATCATTATGGCGGTGTAATTTGACTGCATACCACAGTCTCGCGTTACACAGTTACAATGAGACAAATACTAATTTGATCCAAGATTAGGTCTGTCACGGTTTTGCTCTGTCGGTGTATTTTTTTGTTTTGTTTTCAGTACAAGCTGGAGTGGAGGGCGTTCCTCTTCAGCGGGGCACCTGTTTCTTGTTCCCCATTCAGCCTTGCCTAATATTTAAGGGCTTTCCAAGTCACTGTCGGATTTTTCGCCTTGTTCGCTGTTAATGCTCAAAAGATATTTTCGAGACTTCACGTTCATTGTCGCTCCTTTTCCGAACATTCCTTGTTTTGGAGGGACTTTGCGTTTCACAATTATTCTGCTCTGATTTAATTTTCGCGTTTGGGCATTTGCCGTTTCGTTTTGTGGATTTTCGGGTGTCCATTTGACCTTTCTGTTTGCAAGCGCTTTATGTTCATATTCGGTTTTCCTGGCTCCCTGTCGCCAGCGAGTTCAGAACATAGACTTAGCAGAAACATAACAACTGCATTGAGTCAATGAAATATTGTTCCTTTTTATCCTCAATCTACAAAAACAAAAACAAAAAAAACCCGTCATTTTAAAGAACAGCTTGTTAAGAGCTGCCAAAATTCAACCAGTTAACCTGTAAACTGAATGATCTGTGGGAAAAAAAAAAAAAGAAAATTGTGAAATTACCATTTTTTTGGGCACCAAGGTTCCTCAAGCGTAAAACGTCCGAGTCATTTTCACACTTTGCCGTCATGCCTCAAAGCATCAGAACACACTGATTATTATGTAATATGTAAATATATGACAGGCCATCAACCCACTTTTGTGTCGAGACGCACCGATTGAGGACGATGCGTGTATGACATAATCAACCAAATCCGCAACCTTTTATGAGCGTGTAACATTGACACATTTAGCAAATGTAATATTTGAAATCAAAACACGCTGGATTGTGGCGTCCACAGTTACGCTCTCGGTGGAAAGGGTGCTAAAGACAGGAAGCCGTGTTTAAACAGCGGCTAATCCGATAATTGAATGCAGATTTATTCTAGCCCTTGTGCTTGAACTGGATTTAACACACTCTGTTGGGAGAAGGGAAGTGGGGGGTGGTGGCGGGGCTCCTTTTGGCTGATGGGGGAGGGTAGGTGGGGTTCAGATCAGGCAGCTGCATATTGAAAATTGATTCACGCCGCTTTTCAGGAAACCGTGTCATTTATGTGTCACATTAATGCTCGCCTCGCTGTCCCGGTGAGCGGCGCTAGGATTAACCTTGCGCATTTCCACTGTCAACGTATGAACGCATTCGCCTGACTCGAGTGTGAAAATGACCTTGTACATCACATTTGCTGTGTAAATGAATTTCAGATTAAGGCAATCAAATTATCCGCCGGTCAGTCCCATCTCTGTCACGCGAAAGACAACACGGGGACATTCTAGCAGCCTCGGATAGAAAGCGAAGGACTCTGACGATGTCCCGTTACAAGTGTGAGACTTTATTGTCATCCTACTACTGCTGCTGCTTCTCGGAAACCTTTATGATGATGACGGCCATGCCTGAGGTGATACTACCTCGGCGACGGCTGTAGTTTATGTGTTCAAGCGAGAGAAAAAGACTTACAATATATTCTCGCATTGGGTGTATAACCAATGGGCATTTACTTGGTGTGTCATAATGCTTTTGCATTTATGAGAAGAGCGGGGATTATTAAAAGATAGAACAAGAAGCTCAGGGGTAAAACGCCACTAAAAGGCTGGAAAAACACAATATTATTCCAAAAATGTCCTGTGTTCTGGGGATATACTATCTCTTAGGAGGCCTAAAGACTTCAAGTGTTGCCTGTTGTGAAAATAGATATTATGCAGCATTTGCACCAGACTGTAACAGGAAAACTGTTTGCAAGTAGTACGGGCATTATTTCACTATTATTACCCACGCGTGTTTAATTAACAATAAATGGATGAATCACTTACTTTTTATGGAATATATTTTGATGAAACTTAAATGGAGGAAGGTGTGCTTTTACTTACAAAGCCTATTTTCTCTAGGACAAGTTTTTTTTTTTTTACAATTAAACAACTAATGCTGTTTGCGGACAAGTAATGCAGGCTACTTTGTGTATATTATATGTGTGAATCTTGAATTGGATCTCATTAATTAGTAAGGGGTGGCCCGGTGGGCCAGTGGTTAGCGCGTCGACCTCACAGTGCAGAGGTAGCGGGTTCAATTCCAACTCCGGCCTCCCTGGAGTTGGCATGAATTTGATTTTTTTTTTTTTGATTTTTGTCATGCTTCCGATGGGACAAGAAACAATAGCATCCTGCAACTTGGTCGTCTATTTGACAAGGGCTTTCTGTCTGTCAGACATGATGACAAAAGCTTGTGATAACAGATCTGCCATCTGCTTGAGAGCGGTAAAGTACCACGTCTGACAAGCTGCTTTTATGTTACCTCTGCTCTAGTGCCAAACCTTCATCATTCTTCACCGCACAAGCCCTACACGTCACATCTGTGCCTTCAGAGAGAGGCGTCGCCCGGGGCAAAAGAACAGAAGCTAGACTGCGAGAGACGGGCGACATCAAGCAGCCACGGCAGCATAGTTGAGACATCCAAGGCAGGGGGAAAAAAATGGGCTTTTACGAAAGAGGAATTCCAAACCGACGCTCATCTATGAATACAGATTGGAGCAAAGTCAGGTAAGCATGTCCACATCCTTGTTGCTAAATTGCCGTTGCCTTTAGCACAAACACAACTGGTATCACCACCGATACTGCTTTGTTGACATGAGTAGTATGCAAATGATCACTCTGGAACCAATGGCAATTTACATATTTTTTGAGTTATTTGGGGGGAAAAATACATTTAATCCTCCTATGACATGAAACTCGACCTCTTTATGGTTGTGGCACAAAAGTTGATTAATTTTTTTATTTTTTTTTTGAGAGGATGTTCCCTGAAGACTGATGATGTGTGAATATCATGTGAAAGACGGTTGCAGAAGATAGCTAGCTCTTCTTGATGCAGAGGAGCAGGTATATAGAGTGACCGGTAATCGAGGCTCGGTTCCCTTTTTTTACCACGACAGACCAAGACTGAGTTCGCATGATTGCAGGCTCTGCATTGATCCGCCTGCAGATCTCTTGCTTGTGAACAAGACCTCAAGATATTTGAAATCATCTTCAAGGGACAGGATCTCATCCCCGATCTGGAAAGGGCCATCCATCCTTTTCTGACCATGATCTCAGATTTGGAGGTGATGATTTTCATCTCTACTACCCCTTCATACTCAACTGTGAACCGCTCCGATGAGAGTTGAAAAATAGTAGCTTGATGAAGCCTACAAAACCACATCATCTGCAAAATTGAGAAATGCAATCATGAGGCTACTAAACCAAACCCCTCAACGCCTTGGCTACACCTAGAAATTATATCTAGAAATGTTACGAACAAAATCCGAGACAGAGGACAGCCTTGTCTCTGGAAACAAATCTGACTTTCGGACCAAACTGTGACACCAGTGCCCACATTTAATTTACATTCTCATCTAGCAATCGAAGTATTGCAGCTGCCGCTGTTAAACAGACTTCCCTAAATTAAACTCATTCAGTACCAGCCAATTCTGGACCAAGTCTGAAAAGACGTTTAAAAATGTCTTTGGGAGTGAATGAGTTCACTGTACCCCCTGTCACTGAGACTCTGAAAGACGTTTCCATTACTTCAAGGCTGATTTTTATTTCCTTTTTAACACCTAATGTTGCGGCTAACAGTGTAACTTCAATATGTTACGTGACAACATTAGACACTTGAAAGACTAGAAAGAGAATGTTTTGATGAGGGATTTTTTTTTCTCCTCCTCCTCCTCCTCCACATCTCATTTCCACGGGAATTCATTAAAATGTTTACAACAGAAGGTGTGTTTTACTTTCGTCTCAATCTTTTTTTAATTAATGTCAGCCTCAAGGTCGTTATCACTCCACAACAATATTTGCATAAATAAGTAGAATCCAACCCCAAGAAATTGGAACAAGAAAGGCAAAATAGATCAATTATGTTTTATCGGGAGCAACAACTGAGACAGTGTTGAAGAAAGAGGAATTAGATGTATCGGACTCAGCAACTCCTTGAAGTAATTCAAATTTATCTCTGTGTCACTCTAAATTGTTGCTAATCAAATAAACATTGTCTGACTCTTTTGGCTGTGCAGCAAGCTAACATGTCATTGTGAGTACAGAAAGCGGCGCCTCATGTCTCACAACAATTTTTTTTTTTTTTTAATGACTGTTGCCTGCCTGCAAAAAAGGAAGGTGACGGGTTGATGTCATGAGGAACCTGAAGCTTCATGAAGCTTCATGGAGCAGTGGAAAGCTAGCGCAGACCAGCATGCCTTTCGGCGCATGATGGCCCATCGACGATTATCCAAATTTTGGTCACAGCACACCCCTGGTTATTACAATGTTTAAGACGACATTGTATCGGAATGATGGATCTAGCTGCATTACTGTAATTTATAATGTGCAGAAAGCAAAATGGTATGTTAAAAATTAAAACGAGGCATTCTTTTTTGTAGTAAAAAGTGTGAACTCGCTTGCCAAGATTCCTATTTAAAAGTTAAATCCTTGCACCATTGTACAATCTATTATCTCCGCTTGTACTCTCTCTTGCATGAAAAATACTCTTTGTCCATGCGCAAGGGAGCTATGCATATTTGCATATTTCTGAAGCACCTTTATCACGGCTGCCCTCTGGATGGTTAAAAACCTCCTTTACAATTATAAACAGTGTGTTGCATTTTAATGAACATGCAGAGAAGTTGAAATTCAGTGGCCGTCGTATAAATCTTTGCTGGCCAAATTGCTTCCTAGCGTACAAAGTGAGGAACATTTGCAGATAAAATATAATTGCAAAAATCCTCGCTGCCTGCGCAAATGTGTTTGTGTTCAACTCAACAAATCATGCATTCGAACAAGATGAGTACACTCTGCCCTGTTATTTGCTTGCGACTACAGTTTAATCCATTGGAAAACAAGTACGTTTAAATGAAGTAAATATAAGATTTATCATCATATTTCTCGGATTGACTTTTTATTAAAAAGGAGCTCTGACTCGATGCGCTAATTAAATGAATGTCGGCAGCCCAGAGATGACAAGATGAGCAACAATAATCTTCGCTGTGCATCAGTGTGTACATTAAAAAGGGGGGAAAAAGTATGTTCAGGCGTCCTGTAGGCTTCTATGGTCAGGGGTGACAGACGTGATGGATGACAGGCTCTGCTCATGAGATTCATCACTTGCCTTCCGAGGGCCCAAGCATGCTCCCATTTCATTAACATCATCAATTACCTCCGCTGAGGATGTTATGTGGCCTCAGACAGAGACCTCTTCCGTGTGACTGCAAGAGCGCCCACTGTGATATTGTCACTGTTAATGTCGCCGCCCTGCAAACGCAGAGCTTCCCACGGCGTTCCCTTGACAGCAAATCATGTTACACGATGTTCCACGGGGGTCAGAAAGTCTGTCATCAATTACAGTTGATTTTAAAACGCCGCCCACTTCAGTGAAGGAGTGTGGCGCTCGAGCACAAGCCAAATAAAACAAACAAAAAAATACAACTAATTAGTTATTGTTCAAGGAGCTGATTACAGTTGGCAGTGATTTGATGTGCTAATTCTGTTGGCAAACTTAGCTAGCCCGGCAATGGCAAAATTATGATTTGACAGCAGCTCAGTGGGCAGTGACAGATGCAAGAATAACATGAGAAAAAAAAAATCAGAATCTAGGGAAGTGTTTGCAAAAACTGCACATGAATAATTAATATTAAACATGCAAATGTGATTTGCAAACTAAATTTCAACTGTAACAACGCATGTATGCATTATATCCAAAAGACAAGGTGACTGGCAGCAAAGATGTACACTGTTTCAGCAGGAAGGAATGAAATCAACAGAAATAATACGAAAAGCATTGGAGTGATATCCATACCTACATAAATAATAAATATCCATCCATACGCTCCTATACTGCTTATGTTGTTCGGAGCTGCAAAGAGCAGGAATCTATCCCATCTGACTTGAGCAGATAACACCCTGATCTGGTCGCCAGTGAACATCCAGAGACAGCCGACCATTCACACACACACACACCATCACACACTTTTTCTGGGTGATTCACATTTACGTAAAACTATCGGAATGCCTCATGGCCCCAGGGGCAAATGACGAGGACGTTGCATAGACACATATCTATTTATCTATCGACACGTACGTTAGAGAGCCCTCCTAGCCAATGGGATGCCAGGAAGATGTTTGGTAACAGCCAATGTCAGAGTAGCTATATGTATGTTGCGTTCAGGAAACCTGGAGCTGCGAGAAGCAGCCCATACTGGATTTTTACCTTTCGCATCTTGAAATTTCTTTCATAACAAGAGGCAATATTTTCCTGTTTAGGCGTTTCAGAAATTGAAAATTTCGTATGAAGAGATGTTCGTAAGTAGAGCTACTACCACTGTACTGGTAAAAGCGATCATGTTCAAGTGTAGTCCTACACCAAACGCAAACTACTGCCTTGATAACAATAATACTTGAAGTAATACCGCTCTTATGTTGTCAGACAAATTGTACCGCATCGTTGCTTCGGCGCTTGTACTGGATACAGAAGATTGTGCGGGTGCATGTTATTCTTGAGCTGAAAACGACTGAAAAAACAAAGTATGCCAACAAAATCGCCTTAAAATGCGTGGTGCAGGAAGAACATGTTATTAAAACAACAGGACCTGATACCTGACAACCTGAATCTCGCAATGAGATAGTAGACGAAGTGGAACCAATGGATATAAGCAGCGCGTGGTTACCCAGAGGAACGCGCTCAATATGTAAAGAGGTTTAATGGGTGAGAAAACTGCCTCATAGAACTGATGGTGGCACCTTTCCATGCAAACCTAATGAAGCCAAATAAATCTTTCGCTGAGCCCAAAATGACTCAGGAGAGCTGGTGAGGGTTTAATGACCCCTGTTTGTGTAAATAAGTAGTCTGCAGTCTATTTGCAATGTTATGCAACTGTGGCTCAAGAGATGATTTTTCTTGCTGCAGGGAAAGAGCTGTATTTATAATGCAATACTTTTCCAGGAGGTTTTTCAGTTATTGATTTTACTTCCCCTCCACCCCTTATATTAGTTCAGTGGGAAATGAGTTCTAATTCCGTATCACTTGCACTATTTCATATTTTGTAGATTGTGAAAGTGACTGGGGCCCCCGGTGTGCATGTGAGAAAGTTCAGATTGGGGTCAGGCATTACTTCCATCACTGTTAATATCATAAATGGGATATTGGGGCTGGGGGGAAACTCCTGCACAGATCCAAATAGCATCCTGAATTTGGTCCTACTACTCTGACTTTCCCAACATCAACATCAATTCAAGGCAGCGGGATTAAAATAATAAATGATTAAATGTACTATTGTTATTCAATTTTTGCCAGATTTACATCGCAATATATTAAGTATGCGGGCAGCCCGGTGCTCCAGTCGTTAGCACATCGACCTCACAGTGCAGAGGTCGTGTGTTCGATCCCAGCTCTGGCCTTCCTGTGCGGAGTTTGCATGTTCTCCCCAGGTCTGCGTGGGTTTTCTCTGGGTACTCCGGTTTCCTCCCACATTCCAAAAACATACACTCTAAATTGGCCCTAAGGTGTGATTGTAAATGCAAATGCTTGTTGGTCTCTGTGTGCCCTGCGATTGGCTGGCAACCAGTTCAGGGTGTCCCCGCCTACTGCCCGAAGACAGCTGGGATAGGTTCCAGCACCCCCCGCGACCCTTGTGAGGATGAAGCGGATCAGAAAATGGATGGATGGATATATTAAGTATGCAGATACTAAGAATACAGCATACAATCTGACCTCATCAACAGACGTGGTGCATGCAAGCTAATGCATGTTTTCGCAAAGTTATGGAAATGGTTCACATTATATATTAATGTATGGGCCATTATTGCCTCCGATTGAAGGGGTGTTAGAAATGTTAATTTGTTTCCAAATGAGGGATCATACAAAGGAGCCTTGATCAAGACGAAAATCTCTGGCAGCCTCAGTGGGTTTTTACACTGCACACCCAGATGAAATCACGCGTACGCACACAGCAATGTTTCTCATTGATGCTTTATCAAGATTAATTTCCTTTTCTTTTGTCTCTCAATTAAATTTCATCAAATCTAAGCGATTTATTATGAGCATCATTAATTTACATTTAAAACACACACACACACACACACACACACACACACACACACACACACACACACACACAACTGAGTCTTTTTGAGTATCTTTGTCAATCATGGTGGCAGGGGGGCAACTGCTGTGATTAAAGCTCTTTTCTTTGCACGGATGCTACTTCTTTAAAATAGATTTGAAAATCTCACATACCCCGTGAAGTACCTTCACGTAGCCCCGGGGAGTACACGTACTCCCATTTTGAGAAGCACTGGTTGAGAGCAGATTGCTGTGAAATCTATTCAAGTATCACCCTTGTTTGCAGCAGGCACTGCGGTATATAAAGGAGGAAGAAGTCCCCACTCCTACACCTGATAGAAAAAGTGAAATATTCATTCCAGCCTCGACTATTCTCACGGAGGCACTTTGAACAAACAACATCAAATGTCAAGCATCTCTTCTGCCGCCGTTTCCAGCAGACTGTAATGGGATCACTCGCCTTCCCCCGGCAGATATGTAAAGTTTTGTCAGCTATTTCGGCATGGTTCTTCGTGCGCATCAATTCTCAGCGTGTCAGCGCGGCGGCCGCCAGGGGGTTAATGATGAGCATCAGGACAGATGTTTTTCGTTGTTAACCGAAGTGATGGCTCGGAGCATCACCTCCATCAATGAAGTGAGACACGAACGGGATTGGCAGACCTCTTCATGCTCGTAGGCGGCTTGATGACCTTTGCAAAATAAGTATTGTATAAGTACGGTTGGTGGAACAAATTACAGAAGTTGTTTTTCTTGGATGTGAAATTGCAAGTGTTGGTCTTCAAGTTTTCGGTGAACCGCCTAATTTGCTTTGCAAAAGAAGATCGCCGAAAGAACAAAGTGCAGGGACTTGAGAAAAACTAACTTAGACTTGGTAATTCATTTCCGCTGAAGGATTTCGACACGGAGAAACATAATGGGCGTTAATTGACTTCATCCTTTCTTTAAGGATATCTGTCAGGGATGAGAAAAAAAAACTCTCAAAGAAAAAAAAGGGTCTTTACAAAACACTAAAGTAGAATAAAAAGAGCTTCTATTACTGTAGTTCTGCAGCGCGCAGGTAATTGGTTTGCTATCTCGCGACTTGTTCTGCACTTTGTGCGCCGATAAGTGTTTTCTCAGGGCATTGTCAGAAGAGAGATGAAAACAACATTTGAACCACACGTTCATGATGGGTGTGCCATGTGGAAAAAAAAAATTAGTAGATAGTTCAATGCGACGGCAACATTTACTGTACCCAGGCGACATTGCAGAGGCGCGCCAAATGGGTCAAGATTTCTCCTGTGCGTCACCACAAATAATTTGAAATTGGATTTCGTTACGTGACTGGGTCATTCCAAAACATTTATGTTCTTTTATTGTTGGTTTACATGTACGCCGTTGTGAAATTTCAGTTCACTCTCAGCTTTGTAACTGGTCCCCAATAGATTTTTGCTGAAATGTAAATTGTTCACCTTCGGCATGATAGTCTTGGTGCTTTTTTTTTTTTTTGTGTAAAAAAAAAGATTTAACAAATTAATTTAGATGTCATTGTCAAATCTATAATTGGTTGATTCCTAAACCACATTAAAGGGAGTGTATCTAGTTACATAGAAACTGTTATGTGGAACACAACATACTGCAGAATGCTTCTGGACAAATGACATTTTTTTTTTCGGGGATTTCGATTTTGGAATTAGAAATGATCGGCGAAAGCTAAGGGATTTCCTAAAAACGAATTACTGCACATGCAAAGTTTAAAGTGACATTTTTAATTAAATTCCTTTGTTATCCTATGATCATGGTCATTTTTTTTTCTTCTCGGATGCATCATCTTTTGCTACATTACAATTGAAACGGTCTCAAAAAACAAAAGACTTCAGATGTTCTACCGGTGATAAATTTGAGTTTTGATTTTCCGCTGTCTGTATTACATTGAGCGTCATGCAGGTTCATGATGTCAGATGATTTGTCAGACATTCCTCTCAGTTAGGGCACCTGGCAGCTTTCCTTCCATCTGTCGGATTTGAACTCTGATGGACATCAGCTAGTCTTTGTAACCAGGCCTAAGGGTGAGATACATGCTCGCGCGGAGTAAAAAGCAAGATAACCGTATATGATTGACAGAGGGACATGGGCAACCTCATTTTCTCTTAAAACCACTCGCTCACTTAATAACAACCTCGAGTGAGTTTTTCTCTGTTGCGCTTGAATGAACCACAAAGTGCCAGAGGGGAATTCAGAAAGCCTTGGGAGTGTAGCCACGTATTCTGGACTTTCCACTCAGCAGTGCATCAATATGTGTGGGCACTTAAACCAAATCGATGTCACCCGGAAGGGAACTAATTCCCAAGGCCTTGTGCTTTGTCAAGGCAACAGCACCTTTTGTTACTTAACATCAATCTGCCATGGAGAAGAAAAGGACCACAATCAACTTAGTAATAGTAACTCTTAGATAACATTATTTTCTTCAAGATGTGGCTTACGGTTTGCCCTGGACATGCCCTACATCCTCCACCTCCGCCGCTGAGGTGACCTCACTCAAGTTGCATGGACTTTCTCTTTGAATTTGTGGGAATGCCACAAAAATGGAGCAAATGAAGACTGCAAGAAGAAGAACACTAGACACCCAAAATTACATGACCAACGTGTAACATTGTTACGAAACGCCTCAACAGGAAAATGTTGCCTCTTGTTACGAAAGAAATTTCAAGATATGAAAGGTAAAACTACATTATGTGCTGCTCCTCGCAGCTCCGAGCTTCCTGAACGCAACATACTTATAGCTGCTCTGCCATTGGCTATTACCTGGCATCATCCTGGCATCCCATTGGCAAAGAGGGACCTCGACTGTATGTGTCAGTGTGTGGAGATAGATAAACAGATAGATAGGTATCGATGCAGCGCCCTCATCATTCGCCCAGGAGGTGTTGTGATAGTTTTAAGTAAATGTGCATCACCCAGAAGAAACTGTTCACGAGTCGGGCGATCGCTCACGATGCTGTTTGCCTTGGACATTTTCGAAGGAACGTTAAAAGCCGATAAAAGCAAACATCCTTGGATCAGTTCTTTACAAAACGCCGGGCAAAAACACTTCTGAAAGATGATATGAACTAGCAGGGCAAAAAAACAACAACAAAAAAAACGATGAGGACGCAGTTAAAACCTTAAATGACCATAATTTTTATTCTTTATTCTTTGCTTTTTGCATTATGCACAACTCTCATTTATTGTGCAATAATCTAATTGTAACATGTATTTGTTACATATTTTAATGCATTTTTATGCTTTAGGAAACATTTATGTCTGAATTTTGGGGGGGCTTGGAACGGATTAGGGTATTTACGTGGAAAACACGTCTCTACTTACAACATTTTCTAGTGAAGAAATTTCTTCCAGAACCAATTTATTTCGTCAGTAGAGCTACCACTGTAATTGTGTTTTGTGGAGAGGATTCAATTAAAGGAGTGACCTGTAGATTGGAGCAATTGCTCCCCCAATCCATATTAATAGGCTTTTGCTCATCAAAAGTGCTGGTGGATTTCATGGGCCATTGGGCTGACACCCCATAGATTACAGCCACTATCTCCGCCTTCACCTCCTATCTGTTTCTCTCCCTCATCTCCTCTGCCCCAGCTCGAATTACTCCTCTACAACCAAGCATCAATGAAACCACCACACACACACACACACACACACACACACACACACACACACACACACACACACACACACACACACACACCATCCGATAACAGCACTGGCCTTCCTTCGTCCTCCTGTACGGAATAAAATTGCCTTCTGGAGAACTATTTATCGTCGAAACAAAAATGGTATTACTGTCTGTAAAAGTGTGATATTTAATGTGAGATTTTCAAAGTACAAAAGAAGAGGTTGATTTCTGGCCTAAAAACCTCATGTAATTCAGTCATTTTTTCTTGAGCCGCTTAACCCTCCAACAAGTGTTAAAAAGCCCTCCGAAATGTTGGACTTTTTTACCTGAGCACCAAGGACCAGAGGTTCATTGAGTGTTATGGAGGCACTCATGAAAGAACGCAGGCATTGATGGTTTAGGCATCTAAGGCTTAAAATTAATGTGTATCAAAACAAACATTAGAAAAGACAAACACATCAAACTTTGAAAGAAGTTTTGTCGACACGTCGTTTTCAATTTCACGTTTTTGCATCATGGCCTAGTTTTTGCCCTTGACAATTTCTTCTTTTCCTTGAGTGTTTTTACACAGCTGTGGACATGGTGTTGTCGGGAATTGGAACACAATCTCAGTCAGCGATGCCACAGGCAAAACAACAAAGAAGTCAGAGGGCAGCGCAGCACTGCTTCTAAGAGCAGAAAAAAACCTATATCCATTTCAATATGTTAGATCGTGTTTGTGATCGGTAAAATTCACTTCAATCAAGTATATTCTGTTTGTTGCAAGTGCTGCCACGGAGGCCCACAGTGCTATGTCCTGCCCATTTGGAGCCTTGTGCAGGTTAGCACGACCGCCTCACAGTGCAGAGGTGCAGGGGTTGATTCCAGCTCTGGCTTTCCTGTTTGGAGTTTGCATGTTCTCCCCCATGCCTGCGTGGGTTTTCTCCGGGTACTCCAGTTTCCTCCCACATTCCCAAAAACATGCATGGCAGACTAATGGACCACACTAAATCCCTGGTGTCAAACTCAAGGCCCGGGGGCCGGATCCAGCCCGCCAGGTCATTTTATGTGGCCCGCGAAAGCAAATCATATGTGTCAACTAGCTAAAATCTGTACTGAAATGTCAAATTGTCATGTGTAACAAATAATGGTGAGTTTTGCAATAAATTCACTAACCAGTTTACACTCACTTGAACCACAATTGAACAAACGGTTATAAATGACTGATTTCAAAACTAGTAATCTATCCGTTTGTTGTGTACAAGTAATAATTTTGTGGTTTCACTGTCATAGTGGCCGTCCGAGGCAAGACGTAACTCCAAATTGGCCCGCGACTAAAATGAGTTTGACACCCCTGCTCTAAATGGACCCTCATGAGGATAAGCACATTCGAGGATGGATGGATGGATGGATGGATGGATTTGTATCATCGAACCACTGACTTAAGCATACAATTTCTTCTAAGCAATATGCATTAAAAATGTGAAGGTAGCGCATGACTTGTTTCAAATGTAAGTAAAGAACAGTTATTTAAGCATTCAAATCCAAGAATAAACATACCACAAAGTGCAAGGCCTGGATGTGAAAGTGTTCTCTTATTTAGAGCCATTTTGTTAAGGTACTTAACACAATCTAATTCTTCCTTAATCGTATGAATGAATGTGAGCAATATTAATAAATGTTCACTCATCCTTGACCAAGCCATCTGCGCTGTCCAGCGTCGCATGGGAAAGACAAAAAACACGCTGATTGCTACATTGGGACATAATGTGCACAGTACATCTCTTTTTCTTTTTTTTTTGTGTTTGCTGATACTCAATGTTGTGTCCTACACTACCCTATAGGAAGTCTCTTTACAAACACATTTAGCGGCACTATACACAGCACGGTCCACTTAAATTTTTAAATGAAATCTTCAAATTGGTCATTTCACCTCAAATTGTATTTGTAGCCATATTGTATTACTTGTGAGAGCGGGTTCTGTTCCCTGTTCGACCTCCATAATCCAAATTAATGAGCTGCGACTTCAGCACGAGAGATGCATGTTGAGGTGGTCGTACAAGAGGATTCTGCTGTGGCTGCAGATGATTGCTACCAGTTCTGTGTGTGTGTGTGTGTGTGTGTGTGTGTGTGTGTGTGTGTGTGTGTGTGTGTGTGTGTGTGTGTGTATATAAGATGGAGACTTAGGAGGAATGAAGACCAAAAAAAAAAAAAAAAAAATCCGTGGATATGTGGGGTTTTTTTGTTTTTTTTAATCAATGTACATGGACAGCCTACATCTGAGTATCTTAATAGTTATCACACTCAAATGCTTGTGTAAAAGATCCACTCTTTCACAATAAAGAGTTTGAAGCAAGCAACAAAATATCCATCCATCCATCCATTTTCTGATCCCCTTTATGCTCACAAGGGTCACGTGGGTGCTGGAGCCTATCCCAGCCGTTTTCGGGCAGTAGGCGGGGGACACCCTGAACCGGTTGCCAGCCAATCGCAGGGCACGCAGAGATGAACAATCATCCGTGCTCACACTCACACCTAGGGACAATTTAGAGTGTTCAATCAGCCTGCCATGCATGTTTTTGGAATGTGGGAGGAAACCGGAGTACCCGGAGAAAACCCACGCAGGCCCGGGTAGAACATGCAAACTCCACACAGGAAGGCCGGCGCTGGAATCGAACCAGGTACCTCTGCACTGTGAGGTATACGTGCTAACCACTCGACCACCGGGCTGCCAAGCAATAAAATAATCATTGTAAATTTAGTTTGTTTCCGCCGGTGCAAAGACCTCTTGTGCATAAAAATGTCCCCATAAGAGATGGCACAAAACTGCTAAACAGCAAACCAATATTAACCCTTTCATTGCACCCTGTCACCTGATCACAGGGTCAACTCTCAATTTACATCGTCTCCTCAGCATTCCGTTCTGAGCAAGGTACAGTATTCGGATTAAATTCTTTGTGTTAAATGTTTTGAAAAGTGAATGAATAGTAGCCTGGGGTGGACAGGTCACTGGCGCCACCTTCTGGATCCATGGCTCAAGTTCATGTCACAACCAAAATGTGACATTGTTTCAAAATGTATGTCGATGAAAACGATCTGGAAATTCAAGTTACGCATGGTGGGTGTGTCAGAAGCCCAGACAAGAGAATCGCCACGCCTTGAACATGCATCAAGAAAGCACCTAAGGAATTGACTTATGTGAACGGGAGAATACAGCACGCGCTGATATTCTCAACGTTATGTTGTTTCCAGAGATGTCATTGGAATGCACATGAACCGCGGTAATGTAATCTGGTTATTGATATCGACCGGAGCACTCAAGGCCATCTTTTGTGTCAAACTGAATACGTCAGTCGAGTGCCATATAGAGGAAGACTTTGATGACGGTTTAACATTTGAGAATTGTGATGGCGACGATATCTTACGAAGCTGCTGTATTTTGTTATTCATTTGGTCATTATTCGGATCGCTATCAAGACCTTAATCAATGGGACTATACATCTTTAGTGGATTTGGCACCTTTGTTAAATAAGACCTCAAAATGACATTCATTAGCTTTCAATGTTTCTCCCAAATTGTTCATCAAGTTATTTGGCAGGTGAGCAAAACATGAGGACAAAGCCACAGTGCCCCACAGTGTTATTTTGTAATAAATGCGTTCATCTAAAAACTGAAAAATGAAGTGGAATGTCACAAGAATCAATTCGACAGGAGACGAAAGGTTGTGAAAAGCTTGTTACATGCAAGCGAAGCTAATGTGACGGAAAAGTCCCGAAGCGCAATACCTATTAAGCCATGACAACATCTGTCGTTTTGCATATGTCCTCGAACTTGATCTCAATAATGTATCCAGAGTTTAGAATACATTTACATAAACCTTGTGTGAGATTGGGTAACATCACTGGTAGGCACACTCAAGATCTCGATTCGCCTTCCTACTTATGAATATTAAACACCGCATGATCTCTGGAACTGCTCTCCGGATTAAAGCTACGTTCTCGTGGGTTGACTGTGCCACTGGATCAAAGTAGAACATGCTCTCGCACATGATGTGTTCTCAACCAAAACAAGGCGAGCTGAGCATCCATTTTATTTTTACCGGGGGTCACTTTCTCAGTCATTTATCATGACACTGTTTTTCCGAAATCATTAATATATTTGCAGCTTTCGTTGATGCGAGCGACCCTTCCCGTTGCCTTTGGCTCCCCGTGTGGGCTATTAGCCGGTCGTAGCAACTGCAGTGTGAGGGTACTTTCAGAGGTACATGAAATAGTAGTCATTGAACCGTATGTATCTTATATATATATATATATATATATATATATATGACACTGTTTTTCCGAAATCATTAATATATTTGCAGCTTTCGTTGATGCGAGCGACCCTTCCCGTTGCCTTTGGCTCCCCGTGTGGGCTATTAGCCGGTCGTAGCAACTGCAGCGTGAGGGTACTTTCAGAGGTACATGAAATAGTAGTCATTGAACCGTATGTATCTTATATATATATATATATATATATATATATTTAATACCTGCATCTTGCACTAAATCAGATGGAAGCTCAAAATCAAGCATTATGTTGAATCTGTCTCC
>NW_017806158.1:1143428-1147562 GCF_001891065.2 Hippocampus comes
ATAATAATAATAATAATGATGATAATAATAATAATAATAATAATAAAGGCTACATTGCAACAGCTCCGATCGCAAGATGCCATTGCAGATTGCTGAGCGCTAACAACTTCGGGTGACGCAGTTCACGCACCACCGTACGTTAAACGTGACCTGCTTTATTTTATTTTGTTTTTTAAAAATACTTTTTGTGAAAGTGAGACTGATAGGATGATTAGAATTCAGATTGCATTAATGCAAAAAGTATATTACTAACATGCACAGAGATACACAAATGTTTGTTTGGTTTTTTTTTTCCTTCCACCCCTCGCGATCGACTTGGACCAGTCCGCGAGCGACCTGTCGCTCGCGATCGACGTAATGGGCACCCCTGCTGAAAATTAATGTACAGACATCTACAAGTCACATGATTTATGATTTCTACACTGCTTGTTAAGTGAATGCAATGTCGATGAGGTCCATTGAACCAATATAGGTATTATATTGCTCCAACTGCCATTCCACAGTGGATTAAATGTAAATTACCCTTCACAACTGTAGGAGGAGTCATGGTGCAAAACCCCCAAGACAACACTTTGCAGAGTGTTGCTTTAATTCCACAACATTTCATTTCATATTTTTCTGCTTAGCTAGACATGACAGAATACAACACAATGAACACCCCAATAAACACGAACTTCATTTCATGTAATCCCTCCTTATCTATGAAGACAAATAACTGAGTGACGATGATGCCCCGGACAGGAAGTGCTGAATGACGGCGTTGTTGTGACTGATGCAAACACACGGGCGCACCGGCCTCATCGAAGTGACACAGCTTCTTGTTCGAGACGCTCATAAGCAACAACTAGCGACAAGACAATGCATTTGTAAACCAAAGAAGGCGCCTGACAGTTACCCTAATAAGGTAATAATATGGCCGCCTCCGCAATGCAGCGCTGCCCTGAGGCGACAATCAAAAATTAATCCTAATTATCATGTGAATGCCGCATTAACTCCGCACGTGTAATGAATTATAAATCTGCAACATGCTTCGTCTCTCACAAAGACCTCCATCGCACGAAGGAGTCTTTTTCACATACAATAAATAGCGATTCCATGTCAAATGTTTGATGATCAGAGTTTGTATATTTGAACGCCTGTGATTGCTTACGGTACTGTATTTCCATTTGTACCTGACGGCTTGTTAAAAATCAGACACTTATTGCAAATTTTTTTGTTCTGGTGAACCATTTAAACCATCAGAATTACAATAAAATCTCGGAGGGCAGCACAGTGGTGAGTAATTATGAGTGCCTCACATTCGAGAGGTTGCGGGTTTGAAACTCTGCTCAGGCTCAGGCTGTGTTGCGCCATGTTCTCCCTGCGCTTGAGTAGGATTTCACATTCCAAAAGAAGTTACCTGATATTTAACACCACATGACTGACAATGGGCTTGATGCTAACACACACACCGCAAAACACCATTGATGGTCAAACAAAACTAGCATTGATTGCATTATAACCCTTCAAGCAACAAGTATCTGAACACAAACGGCGCATGAACACATGTAGACAGACAATACAAAAATACTCTTAATATATTTTTTATCCTCTGTAAAAAAAAACAAAAAAAAACACACACATGATTGCGACTTATTTGTGATGGTCTTCCGTGTTTCATCGTCTTATCTACATTGGGGATGTCTGTATTGTGCATCTCCTGGCGGCACACAAAGAGTACCACAATAGATGTCACAGGAAGTATTGTTGAATTACTATACAGTCAAACCTCGGTTTTCGAATGTCTGTTATTAACCAAATCGGATTTCGACCAGAAAAATTCAAGATTTTTACGCCTCGGATTATGACCGAAACATATATATATATATATATATAAAACACGGATGTAATGTGTTTGATTGATGGTACAAAGACAGAAGTTGAAATGGTGTCTATTTGCGTCATAACATTACCAAATTATCTGAAAATTACCCATATACAAAACCTTTCCCTTCAAATTTCAAAACGTCTTTCTTGAACTCAAATCCAGCATACATTTAAAAAAAAAAATAAAATTGAAACGCAGGTTAAATACATTATGCGGAAAAGCCCATGGCTAAACAAGCTAATGAGGTAGTCGTCCTAATAGCAAACTGTACAAATAATTGTGATGGGATCATGAATACCACAAGATCAATTACAGCATGCTACTTTTCATTTCAACGCTCCATTTCACTTTGCGCTTTCATTACCTGTGGCAATCTGTTTCACGCTACTGAGATTACACAAAGCTAATTGCTAATTTTGTTGTATTTACAGATTTAGCGGGGGTATCCACTGGAGCAGAACAAGCAGAGAAGAATGTGAGGCGGGAAAAGTACACATCTTTATCATACTGCACTTTAATCTGTGGACTCAGGAGTGCCAACTGTTTTCATAAAGCAAGTTAATCCATCACACTTCAGAGTCCCTGATGGGACTGCGCAAGCACAGCGGAGAGAAGGGAATTGCTAAGTCATGTCATCGCTTCAGCAGAAGCCTCTTACGCGCACGTTTCAAAACTGAATGCATCATCGTCAAGCTTGGGGAAAAAAAAAACGGGGAGGCGGGAAGCTGCGACATAATGGAGCCTTTAACATGCATATAGTAAGCATATAGTCATTTGTCTTTAGTATACAGTCCATTGTACCGTTGTTTATGAGGCAAAGGTACTACTGGAACAGCCATTCACACTCAAATTCACACACTCACCGAGTTGGAACTGAAAACATGCTGCCTGCAAACCAAGTCAGGCTCGGTTTGGAGGTATACAGACATCCGCCCTCTTAGCACTTCCTGGCGTCACAGATTTCCCATTCAGGTTGGAATCCAAGATGTTTTCTCGTTTTCCAAAAGCAGCGAAAGGTTCATTGAGGTTTTGTGAGGTGGAACATTGTCTTGCATGAATTAATTGACTGTTGGAAGGCTTGTCTGTTTTTCATCCCAAATGGTCAGTGAAACGAGACACATTTTGGAGGGGTCACTTTAGCAAAGTAAGTCCATCATAAACCAATATCTGCTTTATCTCTCACTTTCCTTCTTGAGGGGTGTTCACACGGCACACATTTGCATCGGTGCTGCACCGATGTATTTTATTGCGATATATCAATTTTGTGGAGCGTTCACACGTATAAAGTTGCTTACTAAAGATAACCGTTTTAACCCCAGTGCAGCCCCAATTGCGTTCACACGGCACTTTCTGCAGCCGTGCAATACGGAAATAAAACATCCGCATGCATAAAGTGTACTTCCTTTTCCCCGCCCTGTTTGTGACAAATCGAAAAACCATGGTTTATACTTCTCCAGACAAATCAACGCTGTGGTCTATCAGACACCGTAAAAGGATGAGAGAGAGAAATGAAAGAAGTGCAAAACACCCAGAATGCAAGGTATGCAATACCCGTATATAATCAACTCTTCTCACGCGTAGCGAGTCTACCCCTGTAGCATTCACACGTCCCATTTTATATCGGTGCTGCACCGCAAACTAGCATTTACTCCGGAGTAAATTTTTAAACCACCTCCTGAGCAGGGTTAAATTTGTTCTGGTTTAAGCTGCTTTCAGGGGCTACACCGGTTTAACTTTCTATGTGTGAACGCTCTTCGAGGGGCAGCCCGGTGCTACACCGGAGTAAAAATTGCTATGTGAACACCCCTTTTCTTTCATGAAGTGCATAAAGCACGTTTTCATTGCTTTGCATTTAAGAAACTGAGTCAACAGATGATAGACAATCACTGGTTCCCAGGCCACAATGAGCTTTTATTTTGTAGGATCTGGCCTGGAAAATAAAACCTTCAGTCCAGAAGGGGTATGACTGACTGATTTAGTCAGGAGATGCTTCACCCCGTGTTGTCTTAATTTATTGACCTTAGGCAATCTGATTCAACGGTGAGGCAGAGAAACATCACGAGGGCTATACGGCGATCTCCACAGTCCATAAGACGACGAATTTATGCTCTTCTAGCCTCCCAGCGACTTCCCTTTGGGCTCATTGCAGTGACAGCCCGTGGCCCCAGTCAGCGTTTTATTGGCAAACAATCTGAGCTGTTTCCTCTCAGGCAATTTGATATGACACAAGCTGAATGCGATATATTATTTTGACTGCCTCAATTGGG
>NW_017806158.1:1147572-1153882 GCF_001891065.2 Hippocampus comes
CATCTGTGTGAGATCTCAGTTCAAACTGACAGACGGAGGAAATTGAAAAGAATCGAGCCGAGCAACGACAGTCTGTAAAATGTCATTGGGTGGGTCGCTCTTAGCGCAAGAAGGGAAATTAGGAGGCCGTGACTGTATCAACCCCGCCATGCAGACAGTCAGCAGAAAAGTGAATTTTGCAGAGTGCGGCATTCAGTCTTCACAACTACTCCTGTTCATTGACCGGAACCGAGGCTTTATCAAGACACAAAGTGTTTGCATTTTCTCTTTAAATATTTATGCAGTTATCTCAGGGGTTTCTGCAGACTGTGAACACTGAAAAAATCACAGTGTAGTCCACCAGCACATGAAATCATCAAAAGTCTTACCTACGAGTGTTCGGCCACGTTAAATAGTGAACCATTGAGCCCATTTAAACTGCATTGCCAATTCTTTTGCTAACCCAAACAGCAGCAGCAATGAGAAACAAACTGACTCCGGTGGATTAAGTGCGGCGTCTTCATGGCCCTGAAGTTGTAAATCGAGTTATCTGTGCTGCATGAAACACAGTATCACAAAAGATAACGGTTCCGTTATCTTTTGTATTGAATATTAGTATACCGATTGCTTGCTGCAGTTTTGTGTGCATCCGTTAATTCGTCGCAGAGAGCTTTGCACTTTGTTGCGCAGGCATGATTGCGTGCGTTCCATTTTTAATTTCTCGGGGTGGAGCCAATGGAAAAAAAACAAAAAAAAAAAAGGAATGAAATGTTGCTTTAATTTTTTTAATGGCTGCTGTTTTTTGGGGGGGTTTATTTGCGGTTGTGTTTACTTATTTGTTGTTGTGTTTTTGGGCATCAGGGCCACCTTAAATCCATCTCATCAACACCTCTGCGCAGTTGAGTAAATAGAAACCAAAAATGAATAAACACCCACAGGCTTGGCTTCCTCAGTAATATCAAGTAAAAAAAAAAAATCTTCATATGTCCTTGATTTGCCCTTGGCTATGGTGCCATATGGGCCGTAGTAGCCTTTAACTAGACGCAGCTATGCTACTAAAGTCATTAATACAGTAATTCCGCTCTCTTTTGCCCTTTCATCTCAGGGAGATTAGCTATTAATCTGCATTATTTTATGAGTGATTTTTATGTATTAATATGGCAGGCGCTATCACTTTATTGCCCTTTTACGACAACCTTTAAAATTACATTTTTCCTGACTTTTGAGTTTGGCAAATTAAATAAAATCACGACTTAATCCAAGGTCATTGGCAGGGTTAACAATACCATTGATGAGTTCTATGGACGCTTTAAACCACCGCGACCTCCACACCCCCACTGCTGCCGCAGATGTTTAAATCTCCCACTTGACTGAAAATAGAGCTGTCAATGCGCATTGCTTTCCACTGCGGAGTAAATTCCCTGGCTTCTGCAGTCATTAAAAAACAGGTCAAGGAATATTTATCCACACGGTTGTTCATTTAGTGGGTTGAATATTTTTCACACTGAGGTGCTCCGTTGGTTTTGTCCTGACAGATTGTGGGGAGAGTAGACTCGGAAAGGCCAAAGCTCCAATTACACACGGCCTTTGCTCCTTAAATGTCAAGTTACTTTACATTAGCCATCGAGCAATGGCATTCCAATCGCATTAGCCCCAATCCAGCCGCAATCTATCAGACTACTTTGTGCAGCTCCTCAGTTCAAACCTCGACGCTTCATCGAGTTGTTGTTTTGTTTCAATGCGTCCTCAAAGAATACAGTTCTTCTACTTCACATCAAATGAGGGGCAGGTACCATTGAAAATATGGTTCCGAGTCAATGAAAAAAAATGTCAGGGAAATCAGATGAATGCCACTAGGGATGCTTTGACCATCATTAAAACAGTTTTTTTTTGTACCCACAGTTTATGCATAAAATACGTTAAATTGAATCTGTGACCTCTTTGAGTGAAATCGATGCACTTTGTGGATTGGATGCAATAGCGGTTGGCTCGCGTGACTACATTTCACTCCAGCTATCCCAGTGATATTTCTACAAGCCCCATTCAATTGCGGGTCAAGTTTTGCAGGGGTTTTCGACATGAATCACAGCTAAGTCCTTGGCTTTTGCGTACTGTGCGACTACTTAATTAAACAACACAAACGGAGTGAGTCGCGACCAACTTACTGACAGCAGGCGCAGCTGCAGCTCGGTTTTCGAAAGAGTGTGCATCTAGTAGAAAACGACGTTACCGACGAGGGTCTTATGACTTGTCTCCATGCCAACAATACACAGACAGAATGCAGAAAAAGCCCCAAAAGTCATTTGTTGTTCAGGAAATGTTCATGCAGTGGCGGACCCTGAGGGCCAGCAAGGCCTTCTCTGCTGGCCTAAACATTCTCAGAAAAGTAAATTTACTTTTCTGAGAATAACATAAATTTGTTATTTTATTTTCATAACTATGTTAACAAAATTATTCTCTGTATTCTTTACGTCATATTATTTCCACTTAGTTGAGTGGCTTTCAATGTTATTTTAAATAACATTGAACGCCACTCGAAAAATAACTTATTTATTATGGTACAGTTTTTAACCAATCATATTTCATCTAGCTTGTGTTGCCAGGTTAATTAAACTTGCTCAGGGCCTTCAGATTAAACAGAGCAGGCCCTCGTGCGCTGTAAATGAACGGGCACCGTCAGGTTTCAATAGCCAATCAGATCACGAGTCTCAGACTCGTGATCTGTATCCTGTATCCTGACTTGTTCTCGTCTGCCTACTAGGGCTAATGATCTGTTTACTTTATTTTCAAAGAACAGTTTGTTTTGTTATTGTTTGGTTGGTGTCTTATATGAAACTGCGACATTGCGCAATTTATTGGACAGACTTGTTTAAGATCACACAGCGTAATTTGGGTGGCATTTTATTTCGTATTTTTAAATCATCTTTTTATTTTTGACTATCTGTAAATGTAGTTTCCTGCTCTTAATTGTGAATGCATACTTGATGGTTTTAAATGCTCCTGAAATTAAGTGCTGCTTGACGAGCCTATACAGTATTGTGTTCATAATATGTGACGTCACTGAAGGCCTAAGGTTGAAATGCACGGCCCGCCACTGTGTTCATGTAATTATTTTAGTCAGACCCTTGAGCATTTTGTCTTCATAATATCCGTATAATATACAGTACGTGGACAGGGCATGGGAAGAGACGTCACACTCACTGGTTGGATGTCGGATTAAGTTTAATCGTGATACCGAACTGAATCGTGCCTTCTGTGACTCCCATTCCGAGACGGTTATACAGCTATTTTGGAAATGTGCTTATAATCGCAAACCGTGGCAAGACATTTGTAAATTTTTCTTGGACAACATCTCTTGTAACTTTGAACTTATTTTAGAGAATGTATTGTTTTGGTTTCACTTAATTCATCTTACAGTTGTTTGAATAAAAGAATGCGGGTGAAATTTTGCACTGGGAAGGGGCGTGGCTAAGCAAGAGTCATAAGTCGGCTCTCTGAGGGAAACCTTACATACAATGTGTCCCGTGGCAAAGACTTTGACACTCCTACCTCAGAGTATCACTTTGAATGTAAAATAGCTACATCCCCATACCAAAATAAAGTGACCAAGAAAAGATTTGTGTTTCATCAGGCTACCCACTGCCATGCTGCCTTCCATCTGCCACCCACCAGCCAGCCTGTTTGGCATCCAGCGCTTGGAATGATTATGCGTGATGATTATTTCCACGGAGAGGTCGGGCTCCTGACTCGGAAATTACAAATAGATTAGCATTAGCATCAATTATTCTGTCGATTTATTTGTCGATGAATCGGAAAAAAAAACATGTTTAAATGTTCATTTCTCAAGTCGAAAATAGGACATTTCTAATTGACAATACACAAATGTAAATGAATTAAGATGAAATAACTGGTTTGGTCTGTCAATGTCGGAAAATGAACAAAAATGTTGACTATAGTTGCCCACAATTGAAACAATTTTTATTATTATTATTATTATTATTATTATAACGATAAAACAATTATTTTATTATTACCGTATTTGCCCGAATATAAGACGGCCTTGATTATAAGATGACCCCCTCTTTTTCAAGACTCAAGTTTGAAAAAAGACTTTTTGAACACCAAATTAATTTTTATACAGAAAATAATTACAGTACATCTGAAACAAATGATTATAACAATATATTTGAGAGAAAAAGAACGTTATTTTGCCTCATTCAAATCTTAATATCTGAACATATAAATGTGTAAACTAAAGTGCAATCGCATTCGTCAATGAATGGCTTCTGGTTTTTGAAATGTAAGATCGTATAAATGTTACATCGTAACTTCTCCTCAGCTGCCGGTTAACCTGGCCGATCTTCTCAAGATTGTCGCTATGTTTCTCCATTTTCTGATATCTCTTCTATTATTTTCTTCTCTTTTCTTTCTTACCGCTATTTTTAATTTTTCTTCTTCGTGCTAACGCTATTGTTATTTTTATTCTTCGTGACAGGGGTTCACTTTGGCCTGGGGAGTCAAGTTCAGCATTCGCTTCAATGATATCTGGCGCCATCTAGCGTCGTGAATGGGTATAATGTCTAGACCCCGAATATAAGACGACCCCCACTTTTTCAGTTTTATTTCAATGCAAAAAAACACAGTCTTATATTCGGGCCAATACGGTATTATTATGAAGATAAAACGGGACAAATTTCAACGCTCATCTAAATTTTATTTATTTATTTTTTTTAGCACTTTGTCATGTCACAATAATTTGTTTTCAGCCCCAGCTGGAGCGAAGGGATTCCCTCCGGCAGGCACACCTGTTGCGTGTTTCCCATTCAATCTTGCAGAGTATTTCAGGACTGTCGAGTTTCCAAGATGGATTATTGACCTTGCTCGCTGTAGTTTTCTAGACCTCTTGATACTCTTCTTAGTTGCACTAGTTAGTCATAGATTCCAGTTAGGAAATTAATTTTTTTCTCACTGCGCTCGATCTTTAGCTTTGCGTTATTGTCTGTTTGACGTTTCGTTTGTGTATTCTTGGCCTTCTCTCGTACCTTGCCTTTTGCGAGCGCTTTTGTTTCTGCATTGTTTTTCCTGGCTCCTTGTGACCAGCACTTTACTGTAAATATATATATTTTTTTGTCAGGGCACTTTGTCTGAGCCTGCGTTTCTGCAATCTAAATACTCCACGACACTTTTTCATGCTGTAATTGGAGAATGAACGCAATTCTTGGCCGCTGTGTGAATGCTTGCGCAGCAAGTGAATAAGCCTGCTGAGAGATGACAAAAGAGATCACGCAAAGAGGAACGTGTCAACATTTTGCCATTTGACAAATGTCACAAGGTTATCGTCTGCATGCCAACATGCGTGAAATTAAATGTGACATTTCCCTTCGCCGCAATGAGGATCAATCCAATTAGCCAAATGGATAGTGAGATGTGTTCTTTGATTATCTGCGGTCTGAAATCATCTGATTTAATTAGAAGATGAATGATACCCGCTGTTGAGATTTTGTGTGGGTGTGCGCACCTGTGCACGATGTGGAGTGAAATAATCGCAGAGGAAATCCATGTTTCATACATGGCAATGGCGAGTGATGAAAAAAGCGGAAGGGGCGTGGCCTGGACGGGGGCGTGGTTACTTACAAAAGTGGCACTAAACATGCTGAAGATGAAGTGTATTAAATTTACACAGTTTGAAAATTGAACAGAAAAAAATCCCAAGATCGCCACTATTCTTTCAAGTGAAAATTTGTGCAATTTTGCCTATGCATTCCTGGTGAGCACCAATATGTAACTCCAAATTTGCTGCTCAAAATCAAAACATTAAAAAATGAATAAATAAATAAATCATAAAATTATTTAAATGATATGACAACAAATGTGAATGTGAATAGTACTGTGACTATTGTATTTATATTGCACTTAATTGAACTTATTGACCTTATCCATATTTGTATTTATATTGCACTTAATTGAACTGTGTTTTCTTTTCTCTTCTTTCTACCCACAATCTTGCTGCTGAAGGCTGTAAATTTCCCCAGTGTGGGACAAATAAAGGATATCTTATCTTATCTTATAAAAAAGTAAACACATTCCCTGCCATATTTAAGATTTGTTCATGACTTGTATTCATAAAGTGTTGTGTAAATGTGATAAAAAGCTGTTGATTCTTACCTCATACAGTGATAGTGAATATTTATTATGCATACAATTTATTATGCATAACCGTGCTTTATTATCCAAGACAAAACGTGAATTATCAATATGAATATAAAACGCAAATAAAAACAAATAAATGTTATCATGCTGTTGCTACAAATGCATACCAAATAAAATTGAA